>NC_053490.1:408453733-408565092 GCF_905171775.1 Rana temporaria
TCCCATGTCTCCCTCACTATCTCCTCCCTCTCCCCTAGAGATGCCGTAAGGTTCTCCATGCATTGCATTTCCTTAATTTTAGCTAACCATTGTGCCTTACTTGGATAGCATGTGCTCTTCCAAAGTATCGGGATA
This sequence comes from Rana temporaria, assembly GCF_905171775.1. Taxonomy (NCBI): domain Eukaryota; kingdom Metazoa; phylum Chordata; class Amphibia; order Anura; family Ranidae; genus Rana; species Rana temporaria. Next base: position 408,453,869 of record NC_053490.1, read on the forward strand.
CACGATCTAGCTGTAACCACTAAATGTCTCACAAGAGATTTTTTGTATTTCTCTATTGACATAGGTATGTCTAATAGCAGATAAGTCGCCGGTTCCTCTCCTAGTGCTGTCTCCGTTATTTCTTCTATCACTTCAGCTACCATTTTCCAGAAATCTTTAACCCCCTCACAGTTCCAGAAAATATGTAAGAGTGTTCCCTCTTCTTTTTGACATCGCCAGCAGGTATTTGACACCTGAGGGTAAATCTGGTTTAATACCTCAGGTGTCCTATACCATCGGCTCAGTATCTTATATCCTCCTTCTTGAAATTTGGACGCTATTGAAGCTTTATGGTTAAATTGGAAGATTTTTTTTTTCTGAATTTCCGTAAATCTAACTCCTAAGTCTGTTTCCCACTTCTGAATAAAGCCTATCTCTCGCGGTGCTTTCATTTCATTTATCAAGGAGTAGAATATGGAAAGTGAATGCCTTACCGATTCTCCCCTAAGACACATTTTCTCAAACTCTGTTGGTATTTCTCTCATCCTAATGTGTCCCCGTATAGATCGAAGAAATCCCCCTAACTGTCTCCTCATGTAGGGATCAATGTACTCTGATAGATCTCTTTCTATTTCTTCATTTGTCATTATCCGATTCTCTCTCTGGAAATGTATCAGTCTGGTTTGTCCGCTATTTTTTAAATTCGCGAACCCTAAGTCCTTCATACCCGGTACAAACGCTGGGTTTCCTAGGATTGGAGTCATCGGGTTCGCTCCATTTTCATCTGTTACGTTTTTAAATATTTTTTTCACAATGTTAATTGTCGTCCCTATCATCGGATGTCTTTTCACTGTCTGAGATATCACCGATTTCGAGAGCCATATTAGTCCCTCAAGTGGGATCTCTGTCACTTCTTGTTCTAGTAGAATCCAAGGTTTATTTTTTGGCCTTACACACCAGTCTAACACTCTCGATAAATGTACTGCCTCGTAGTAGGCTAGCGGATCTGGAAATCCTACTCCCCCCTTTTCCTTAGATAATGTAAGGATATCTCTTCTTACTCTAGCTGGTTTCCCTGCCCATATGAATCCTACAAACTTCCCTCTGATTTCTTTGAGGACTCCCTGAGATATTTTTGTTGGTAGTGTCTGTAATAAATATAGCACTCTCGGCATTGCATTCATCTTAATAATGTTTATCCTACCAAACCAGGTAAACACCTCCTTATCCCATTTCTGTAGGTCTTTTTTCAATTGTCTTACCAAAGGTGCTAGGTTTAACTCATGTATTCTGCTTAATTTCTTTGGAATATTAGTCCCCAGGTAACCTATATGCGAGTTTGTCCATCTAAATGGGAAAAAGTTAGTCAATTGTTGTTGTTGTATAATGCTTATCTCTACCCCCATCGCTTCCGATTTGTTGTAGTTCACCCTGAAATTTGAAAGTTTGCCATACTTATCTATCTCGGCTAACAGTGGGGGTAGAGATAGTGCTGGTTCCGAGACAAAAAACATTAAGTCATCAGCAAATGCCGCGAGTTTCTGTTCTCCCCCCTTCACTTTTATACCTCTAATATCTGTACATAATCTTATTGTCCTCAAAAAAGGTTCTAACGTCAAAATAAAAATCAATGGTGACAAGGGGCATCCCTGCCGCGTTCCGTTTCGTATTTCGAAGGGTTTGGACATCATGCTGTTTATCTTAATTTTCGCTTTGGGTCTGGAATAAAGGCTCGTGATCCATCTTTGCATCCCCTCTCGCAGACCTATATGTTGTATAATTGCTTTTAAAAATTTCCAATCTACCCTATCGAATGCTTTTTCAGCATCGGTAGATACTAGTACTAAGGGCATTTTATATGTCTGCGAGAGGTGGATAGCATTTATTACTCTTTGGGTGTTTTCCCTGCCTTCTCTTCCTGGCGTGAAGCCCACCTGATCTTGGTGTACCAGCCCCGGAATGTTTGGTATTATTCTATTAGCAAGAATCTTTGCAAAGATTTTTAGATCGACGTTCAGCAATGAAATTGGGCGATAGTTGGCACATTGCGCTGGGTCTTTACCCTCTTTCTTTATGACCGCTATGTGTGCCATTAAAGTTTCCTCTGGCATCTCCTGTCCCTCCCGTATCGAATTAAATGCATCTAAGAATCTCGGCATCAGTTCTTCTACATATGTCTTATAGTACAGGAGGTTGAAACCGTCTGGTCCTGGGGCTTTACCTGGTTTTAACTGTTTTAGCGTATTTTTAACTTCTTCCGCTGTTATTGGGTTTTCTAAACTTCTTCCTATTTCTTCTGATAGCTTTGGCATTTCCGACTTCTCTATATACTCTTTTATTTTTCTCTCCCTCTCCCCAGTTTTTTCTGACTCCTGCTCCCCCTTCAACTGGTATAGATCCACATAATAGTTCCTAAATACTTCCGCCATTTCCTGTGGGGATTTTATTATCTTATCTCCTGTTGATTTTATACCCTCTATATGGTTTTGCGCTCTTACCTCTCCTAAAGCTCTTGCTAACATTTTACTTGGTTTGTTGCCAAATTCGTAGAAAGCTTGTCTACACCTTCTCAGCAATGCTTTTGCTTTATCCGTTAGCAATAAGTTCAGTTCCTCTCGTGTCTTCCTCAACTTCTTCTCTACCTGTATAGCTAATGATTTTTTATGCATTTTTTCCAATCTTCGAATTTCTCCTAGCAAGGTTTCCATCTGTGCTTCTGTCTTACGTTTCCTATGGGACCCCAAAGATATCAGGATACCTCTAACAAAACACTTATGTGTTTCCCAAATACACATTGGGGACACCTCTCCTGCAACATTGTTGGAGAAAAACATCTTCATCTCCTGGATTATCTTTCCTTCATATTCTGGGTCTTTTATGAGGGACTCATTAATTTTCCATTGCCATTCCCGTGCTTCAGTACTCCCCCATTTTAATGTACATTTTGTCGGTGCGTGATCTGATATTGAAAATGACCCAATGGAAGCCTCTTCTATACTTTGTAGGGAATTTTGTGAAATAAATATATAGTCTATTCTAGAATAGCTTCTATATTTAGCTGAAAAGAAGGTGTAATCTTTCTCATAGGGATGATTGGTTCTCCAACAATCTACTACCTGTATCTCTTGCAAGAGTCTATTAGCTTTGCTTAGTTTACTGTATGCCAGGTGTGAGGATCCCCTCGATGTATCTAGAATTGGATCCAAGGCAATATTTAGGTCTCCTGCCATTATTAAAATCCCCTCCATATTCTGTTGTATCCTGTTTATGTATTTCTCTAATGCCCCAACTTGTCCCTCATTGGGCAAGTATACATTTACCAGGGTCACCTTCCGGTCGTCAATGTATCCTTTCACAATAAGGAGCCTTCCTTCCTCTTCCTGTATTACGCTTAATTCTTTCCATGAGATGTTTTTAGAGAGCAATATTGATACTCCCTTTGTTTTTGTTAGAGTTGAAGAACTATGATACACCTTTGGGAATCTATAATTTTCTAGTTTTGGTGTTTTTTTTTTTTTAAAGTGAGTCTCTTGGAGAAATACTATTTGTGCCTTCGCTCTCCATAATTCTGCCCTTAGTTTAGATCGTTTCTCCGGACTATTCAGTCCTTTGACATTATAGGACATTACTGTGATTGACATTTTTCCCCCTTTTTTTTCTTTCTTCTCTTTTCCCTTTCCTCTCTTCTCCCTTTAAATTTTACCGTGTTCCCCCTAAGCTTGAGATCGAGGGAGAGGAGGCTCCCCTCGGTCCCCTCAGTTGCGAGAACGCCCGACCCACAAGGGGGGTAGGGGACGGGGAGAGGAGGGGGGCGCCGTATGCGCGCAGAGAGAGAGGGCAAAGGAGGAGAGATAGAGAAAAAAAAAACCACCGGAACAAAAAGGCCCGCACCGATTAATCCCCTAGGATCTCGGACGAACAACTAAAAAAAAAGAAGAAAAAAAAAAAATAAAAAAAAAAACTCCTAGCGTCTCTGACTTCCCTCCATACGGAGGAGAGGCGCTAAAAATGGGGATCAGTACATGAGCACTGAGGCGAGTCACGCCTTCGCATAGGACCGGGTGCACCTCATCTAATTATCTCTTATAAACCCCCCCCACCTCTAATCTATCCGGTGGGAAAGGAGTAGGGCCCAAACAGGAAATGGGGAGGAGCCGGGTGCTTGAGGGAGCATACCCCCCCCCCCAATTGTCCATCCGCCCCCCCCCCCCCCCCCCCCGCTCGTCCACCCACAGCAACCTCCGCTTCTCCATAATCACAGTATTATACAATATTATACATAAAATTTTTTTTTTTTTTTTACATAACGTTTCCCTCCCCCCCCATTCTTCCCCTCTCTCTCCTCCCTCCACTCTTTAGCTCCCATTAATCCCGTCCTCTCCTTTCATTCGCTTTGGTGATTGCTTATTACCCCCTCCTTGCCCATCGATCCCCCCCCCTACCCTCCTATCCCAGTCCCCCATCCTCCCCCTCCCTCCAGGTTTAACATTCCCTATCCCCCCTCCCTGTTACTTCAGTGCATTGTGAATTGACCCTGTGAAGGCCTTATATACCCCTTGTCTTTAGTGTCTTTAGTGTCTTTAAATAATACTGAACAATCCCCATATCCCTCTAATTAGTACCCTTATGAGGGGTTACTCTCATGTACCCCTGCATCCCTTCTACCTTAATCATATAGTGTTAGCCCCCCTTATGATTGAATTAGTGTCATAGTGAAATAGTGACCTCCCCTCACCCCCCCGCCCTAGCCCACCCATCCACCCCCCCCTTATCCTCGCCCCCCTACATAAAGAAATACCACACATAAACCCCCCCAAAAAAGAAAATTACAACCGCCCAAAAAAAAATCCTAAAAATAATGGGAGAAAAACCCATAAATATCCCCCCCCTCCCCCCACCCTCCCCCCCCAAACCCCAAAATATACCAAACCCTCACCTCCTTCCCACCCCTTCCCACCCATCCCTCCCCCTTTCCCTCCCTACAGTGGACAAGAAGACCAATCATATCCGCAACTCTTAAACCCAAAACGCATGCATATCATTATTACATATCATTATTACGCCATCAATAGCACTTCTTATTCAATGACTATGCAAAAATCTCAAAATTATGCCCTTTCCGGGTTAAAGGGTGAGAAGAGATAGAAGAGAAAAAAAAAAAAAAAGAAAAAGGGTTTCCTAATCCAAGACCAGCGACTTCCAGCTTTCAGGTTTCAGGTTTTACCCTTCTCTACTCAGAATATGAAATATCTCTCTCAGAAAAAGAAGAAAAAACTTTTATATAAGGAAAAGAGTCCTAAAAAAAAAAAGAAAAAAAAGAAAAAAGGACCCTTCCCTTGGAGAAAGGAGAAAAAGAGAGAGAGAGGTCCAGGGTCTGCGACTTGAGGAAGAGGGAAGGGGGAATGCACACTGTTCTTCTCCTCTCATCTTATATCTTATATCCTTTCGAAGCCACTCTCGGCTGGCGTCAAGTCCAACCAGTTTGGTACCTCTATGGGCATTGTACCAAGGAATTCAAAAAGTGCTGGAAGCTGTGATGGTTCTCTTAGATTAAAATTTCTGCCACCCCTTTTAATATTAATAGCCAGCGGGTACCCCCATCTGTATGTGGCCTCTTGGGAGCGTATGTGCTCAAGCAACGGCCGTAACAAGCGGCGTCTTGCCTTTGTTTGCCAACATAAATCTGGGAACAACTGAATATTCGACCCCTCCCATTCCACAGCTCCAGCTTTCCAGGTCTCCCTCATAATATCCTCCTTTATTCCAAAAAAATGTATCCGACACAGTACATCTCGAGGGTCACTCTGATCCAGATTCCTTGCTGCGGGAATCCTATGTACTCTATCCAGCTCTATTGGTGATCCTGGGCTTTTTTTTAAGATTTTATTAAAGATTGCTGGGACAGCCTCCCTTAATGCCAGCCCCTCGCAGCTTTCCGGTATGCCTCTTATGCGAACATTGTTTCTCCTGCTTCTATTGTCAGCTTCTTCTGTCTTTAATTGCAATCTGATCAGCTGCTGTTGCTGTATTTGGACTTTTCTTTCCAGTGCTTCCAGTCTACAGTCCCCTGTGGCTTGCTGCCTCTCTAAGACCGATATTTTTTGTTCACCGGCGGATACTCTTACCCGCACCTCCTCCATCTCCTCCTTCAACATGCCAGTTATATCCATCAGCATTTTTTGTATGTCCTCTTTTGATGGGAGGGCCTGGATAAGCCTACTTAGTTGTTTCATATCAGGGGGTAACCCTTGCTCACATACCTCCGTCATCCCCCCTACCCTCTGGGGGTCCGGCTGTATGTTCCCCCCCACCAAACCATCATCCTGCTTTAATTTATCCACTTTGTTGTCCATACCCCCACTCCTGGCTTCAAGTGTTTTTATTACAGGACGTGTTTCAATAGGCATTACAATATAGTCCCCTGCCAGGTCTCGTGTATCTTGTACAGTTAATGCTTTACTTATTGATACTATCTGTACCTCTACAGAGGGGTGTGGGGTTCCTCTGAGCTGTTGCTCCGTCTCTGTCTCCACCTCAGGGGGTACTGTAGGGCTTCCTGTTGCGACTGTCTCTCTCAGCGTCTCCCGGCTCTGCGCTGTAACCCCTGGAGCTGTAGTTGAGGCTATAGATGTTATGGACCTCACCGCTCCGGCGTCCAGCCTTTTTCCTTCAGCTCTCACCTCTGCCGCTACTCCGGGTGTCACAACGGCGGCTTGGTAGGAGCTTTCTATGAGGGATTTCCTTCTTAGAGTGCTGTATCCACCAGCGTCTGCCCGCTCTGTGCTCTCCCTCCTCACCGTCATATACCTCGTTATGTACGTGTGACTCGGCGTCTGTATGCTTCCCGAGCTTCCAGCTCTCCTTCCCCGCCGCGGCATCAGCTGTTCAGGTGAAGCTACTGCAGCCGCTCTCAGCTGACGCTACGGAAGCCGCTCTCCCTGTCTGTCGTCTCCAGTGCTGGTCGGGGTTTCAAATCCTCCGCTCTCCTATCGAGGTGCACCACGGACCTATGCTGAGCTAGCGCGCTCTCACTCCTCCATGCTCACGCTACCGTCCCCTTCCGGTTTCTGACCACACGGTCAATTTTTGTGACACAAAAAACGACGTTTGAAAAACGACACAAAAAATTTAAGCATGCTTCAATTTTTTTTGGACGTTTTTCACAAGACATAAAACAACGTTTTCCCCACACACGGTCATTTTAATTGACGTTTTTAAAAACGTCATTTTTTTTCATCACATAAAGTGATGGTGTGTACCAGGGCTGTGGAGTCGGTAGATAAATGTTCCGACTCCGACTCCTCAGTTTTATGTACTTCCGACTCCGACTCCCCGACTCCGACTCCTCTGTATTAATATGCGAATGTATTTTATACATTCCTTGAGGGAAAGAAATGCAACCTACCACAGGACTACTGGCTGGGAAGCCAACAGTCTACTGTATTGCACAGTTTAAGCAAAAGACAAACACAATGAAAACAATCAAGTGACTGGATAGTAGCAGCAGGCATAAACATCAGGAACAGGATCTTTACCAGTTCAAAAATACAAACCACATTATTTGGTTGTTTTAGAACAAAAACAAAGCTTATCTATAATGAACCAAAAACAAAATCTGCAAAACCTAGAAATGGTTTATATTAATCTTGAAATGTAGTTCTAGGCTTAGCAAATGCAAATCAATTCAATGTACAGTAGAGTTCTAAGGAAGATAATTGCCTCTGCCAGATCCTCTTTCATAGAGGCTCTTAAGTCAGACTTTATTATTTTTAGGGCTGAAAATAATCTTTCGACACTGACTTGGGTGGGTGGCATTGCAGTAACTATTCTGGCCACATCACTAACGATCTCTGGATAAACAAGGATGGCTTCTTCAACAGTAAGTTTTGATGAGCGATCATACTTTTCAACTTCTTTTAGTGCTTTATAAAACTCATGTTGGAATTTTTTTATTTGGACACTTACTGGTTCTCTAACATGCGTTCCCTGTAAAAGCAGAACACAACACTATGGAAAGTATAAGTATTGCAGCTCCTAATTGTGCGTTGCGTGCCATATAGTGAAGCACATGAAAAGCATGCTTCTTCACGGTCACTTAACGTGTTCGTTTTGCGGTTACGTGAGGCACTGCATGCATTGGTCTTTATTCTTACAGTAGAGAAGTCATTAATTATAACTTTTTGTGAATTGGGACATTTAAACTTGCTTTTTTTTTTTTTTTATTCCAATCTAAATTTAGTAGGAGTCGGAGTCGGAGTCGGTGCATTGTTTGCCGACTCCGACTCCGACTCCAGGTACCCAAAATTTCCCCCGACTCCGACTCCTCGACTCCGACTCCGACTCCACAGCCCTGGTGTGTACACGGCATTAGAGTAGAAGTCCAGCCTAACATTAAAATCCCTACATCTACAGACATCCACGATCCAATGCCCTGTACACACGATCGTAAACTCTGTGGATTTTTTGGCTCAAACTTGTGTTGCATACACATGGTCACACAAATCTTGTCTGAAATTCCGACCGTCAAGAACGTGGTGATGTACAAGACGTACGACGAGCTGGCATCAATAAAGTTCAATAGGCAGTTTGGCTCTTCTGCTTGATTCTGAACATGCATGTTTTTTTGCGCATCGGAATTGCATACAGATGAGCGAATTTTCTGACAAGAACTTTCTCCGTCGGAAAATTAGAGAACCTGCTCTCAATCTTTTGCTGGCGGAAATTCTGACAGAAAATGTTGGATGGAGCATACACACGGTCGGAATTTCCGACCAAAGGCTCACATCCAACTTTTTTTGATGAATAAGGGGGCCCCCAGATACCGGCCCCCCACCCTAAGTGAATGGATATGGGGTACATCGTACCCCTATCCATTCACCTGGAGGCAAAAAGTAAAATGTAGTAAACACACAACACAAGGCTTTTTAAAATAATTTATTATTCTGCTCCGGATGCCCCCCCTGTCTTCGTTATTAGCTCAATTACCAGGGGGGGCTTCTTCTTCCACTCTCCGGGGGTCTTCTCCGCTCTCCGGGGGGGGTTTCTTCTTCCGCTCTCCGGGGGGGGGCTTCTCCGGACTCCGGGGGGCTTCTTCCATCTTCTCCCCTCTTCCGCTGTTGACTCGGCGAACCCCGGTTCTTCTGCAGCTCTCCGGTGCCTTCTTCTTCAGCGCTGGCTGCCTGCTATGTTTGTGTGTTAGCTCGATTTCAAACAGGCAGCCGGCGCGGTCTTCTGTGACGTCATCTTCTCTTCTGGTCTTCTCCCCTCTTCCGATGTTGCCTCGTCGCCTCTTGTCACTGTAATGATGGAAGCGCGCCTTGCATCACATTTATATAGGCATCACCGTCCCATCATGCCCCGGCAGGTACCCACGTGGTGGGTGCACGTGGGTAGGCACCCACCACGTGGGTACCTGCCGGAGCATGATGGGACGGTGATGCCTATATAAATGTGATGCAAGGCGCGCTTCCATCATTACAGTGACAAGAGGCGACGAGGCAACATCGGAAGAGGGGAGAAGACCAGAAGAGAAGATGACGTCACAGAAGACCGCGCCGGCTGCCTGTTTGAAATCGAGCTAACACACAAACATAGCAGGCAGCCAGCGCTGAAGAAGAAGGCACCGGAGAGCTGCAGAAGAACCGGGGTTCGCCGAGTCAACAGCGGAAGAGGGGAGAAGATGGAAGAAGCCTCCCGGAGTCCGGAGAAGCCCCCCCCGGAGAGCGGAAGAAGAAACCCCCCCCCGGAGAGCGGAGAAGACCCCCGGAGAGTGGAAGAAGAAGCCCCCCCTGGTAATTGAGCTAATAACGAAGACAGGGGGGGCATCCGGAGCAGAATAATAAATTATTTTAAAAAGCCTTGTGTTGTGTGTTTACTACATTTTACTTTTTGCCTCCAGGTGAATGGATAGGGGTACGATGTACCCCATATCCATTCACTTAGGGTGGGGGGCCGGTATCTGGGGGCCCCCTTATTAAAGGGGACTCCCAGATTCCGATAAGCCCCCGCCCGCATACCCCGACAACCAATGGCAAGGGTTGTCGGGAAGAGGTCCTGTCCTCATCAACATGGGGACAGGGTGCTCTGGGGTGGGGGGGCCCGCAGTGCGCCCCCCTGCCCCAGAGCACCCAACCCCCCCATGTTGAGGGCATGCGGCCTGGCACGGCTCAGGAGGGGGGGACGCTCGCTCGTCCCCACTCCCATTCCTGACCGGCCGGGTAGCGTGCTTTGGATACGGGTCTGGTATGGATTGTAGGGGGACCCCCTACGTCAATTTTTCGGCGTGGGGGGGTCTCCTTACAACCCATACCAGACCTAAGGGCCTGGTATGCTCCTGGGGGGGAACCCATGCCGGTTTTGAATTTAAAAATTGCCGTGGAGTTCTCCCTCAGGAATGCATACCAAATGCCGTCGCTGGAATGGGCCTTTACAAGGTTTGGCTAACTTTCCACATTATAAAACCAGCCCTAGTTTTGCGCCGGCAAATTCGGAACTTAGGCAGAAATCAAAGTGCTGAAATGCTTTGAAAATCTGCTTAAGTCCTCATTTGCATACGCAAAGCTGCATTTCAATGATAAATGCCCCCAGTGGCGGATGCGGTACTGCATCCTAAAATCTGACCGTGTAAGTGTCTTACACATGTCAGATTTTCTGCCTAACTTTGGAAAAAGCCTTTTGAGAATCGTTTCCAAAGTTAGGCACAGGGATACGCAGGCTGAACAGCAGTTAAGTCTGCGTATCTCTTTTGAGAATTTGGCCCACAGATCCCAATTGTCACTCTGTCACAAGCGATCGCGGGTGCCTGGCGGTCATTGCGCCCACTGGGCACTCACATCGTCTCCGGCGGCGCGCATTCACCCAGTAGTGGCCAAAAGGCAAAGCGACATAAGGTAACGTTGTTTTGCCCAAGGGAGCATTTTGATATGTTTTTAAAACTACTGCATTTTGACTCATCTCTGCTGCAGCAGGGATGAGTCATTGGTTGTTAAGGAGATGACACCTGCTGGTGTCCCTTCTGTCAGCTAAGGGGATGTGAACAAAGGAGCTATGAGTGAAAAGAACTGTACGGGTCCCCCCAATCTATACCAGGCCCTTCGAGTCGGATATGGATTTTAAGAGGGACTCCACACCAAAAAAATATGTGTGGGTTTCCCCCAAAATCCCAACTAGGCCCTTAACTGAGCCTGCATCCTGGCAGGCCAAAAAAGGGGGGATGAGAGTGTGGATCCCCCCCCGAACCATACCAGGCCACGTGTCCTCTTCCCCATGACCCTGGCCCAGTGGTTTTGGGGGTCTGCGGGTGGGGAAGTTATAATCTGAAAGACCCCTTTAACAATAAAGAGGCCCCCAGATTCCACAACTGTGTCAATCATTTTGGGGTACATGGTGAATGATGAATGAGTGGGGCTACTGTGTACCCCTTAACAGCCAATGGGGCCATATGCTCCTTAACCACTTACTTTCTCGCCTATAATAAAATTACGCCCTCAAGGTGGCTTTCCAATCCCGTGCGGGCTTCATATGACGTCCTTGGCTTTCCTGGAGTATAGGGGGCGCGTGAACCCGCCGTGCCACTCGAGAGGTGATGTGTTTGCCCTGCAGCTGCCATGTCCACCGGGCATATGCGATTGCTCATGACAGAGCAGGAACATGGATCTGTTTGTTTAAACACACAGATCCACATCCTATCAGGGGAGAGGAAACAGATCTTGTGTTCCTGGCATATAGGAACACTGATCGGTCTCCTCCCCTAGTCATTCCCACCCCCCACAGTTAGAACACAATTAGGGAACACATTTAACCCCTTGATTGCCCCTTGTGTTAACTCCTTCCCTGCCAGTGGCATTTACACAGTAATCAGGTGCGTATTTATAGCATTGCTCGCTGTATAATTGTAAATGATCTCAAAATAGTGTCAAAAGTGTCCGATCTGTCCGCCGCAATGTCGCAGTCCTGATAAAATTTGCAGATCGCCATCACCACTAGTAAAAAAAAAACTAATAATAAAAATGCCATAAATCAATAACCTATTTTGTAGGCGCTATAACTTCTGCGCAAACCAATCAATATACATTTAAAATCTGTAGAAGAATACATATCAGCTTAAACTAAGGGAAAAATGTTTTTTAAAAAATGCAGTAGTATCAAAAACATACTGTATCAAAACTAAACCAACTCGCACTACATAATCACATGAACATGTGATCAAATAGCACTAGTGTGCACACAATTTCCAATGGGATAACATTTTCCGTCAGAATTCTGTTCAAGCTGTCTTGCATACACACTGTCAGACCAAATTCCGACCGTCCAAAACGCGGTGACGACGAGACAAAAAAATGAAGTTCAATGCTTCCAAGCATGCGTTGACTTGATTCTGAGCATGCATGTTTTTTTCTCCGTCGGAGTTCCACACAGACGATCAGAATTTCCATCGGAAAAAAATAAAACATGTTCTATTTCTAAACTCAGACGGATCAAAGTCCGATGGGGCCCACACACAGTCTGAATTAGCCGATGAAAAAATTCCGTCTGACTTTTCTCATCGGAAATTTTGATCGTGTGTACAAGGCATACAAGTTTTTCCTTAATACTCACCTATCCACTCTCCACACAGTGTGGCCCATTGGGGGGGTAACACTACAGCTGATGCTGCAAAACCTTGATCATTTTTTCCCTCCCAAAACAGTTTGGAATCTCTGGGAACACCAAAATTCGGTCAAAACCAAAAACCCAGTTTTCTACACACTACAATTAATTCTGCAGACCTTGGCTCTGTATACGTGCAAACCCTGTGTCCTTCCCACGTCCATTTCCACAGTAGCAGGGTCGCACTGTCACATAATACTATATATATACATATACTGTACAGTATATACATGTGAGTGACAACTCATAATTCAAGAGCACAACAGCATGGTTGCCACACCATCACAGGAAGCTGCGTTAGGTTAGTTGACTTCACTGGATAAACAGTTATTTATGGAAATTTGCAGGGGAACCAAATGAAGACTGTAGGAGCAGATGCACTTATAATTACTGTATTTATTGGCATATAACACTCACTTTTTTACCCTGAAAATCGAGGGTAAACTGTGCCTATGTGTTATACATAGGGGGCTGTGGAAAGCTTTTTTCCCTGAAACTCCCCTCTTAAAAATAGGGGGCCAGATTCACGAACAATTACGGCGGCGTAACGTATCTCCGTATGTTACTTTGCCGCAAGTTTTTATCGTAAGTGCTTGATTCACAAAGCACTTGCGTGTAAACTTGTGGCTGCGTAGCGTAAAGCCGTCCGGCGCAAGCCCCCCTAATTCAAATGGGGCGTGTACCATTTAAATTACGCAAAAAAAAAATTGACGCGGGAACGACGGCCATACTTTAACATGGCTGGTCTAAATCTAAGCCATGAAATAGCAGGCTTAAGTTTGCGACAGGAAAAACCGACTAGCGACGGCGTAAGAGAATGCGAAAAACGCGCGTATCTTCGTGGATCGCCGTAAACAGATAATTTGCATACCCGACGTGGAAAACGATGCAAACTCCACCCAGCGGTCGCCAAAGTATTGCATCCTAAGATCCGAAGGCGTACGAAGCCGTACGCCTGTCGGATGTTATCCAAAAGCCGTAGTTTCTTTGTTTGTGAATTACAAATAATCATACGACACGGCAAATTTGAAAGTACGCCGGAGTATCAGCAGATACTCCGGCGTACTTTTTCTGTGAATCTGGCCTAGGGTGCGTGTTATACACCTGTGCGTGTTATACACCGATAAATATGGTACATACTGCAGCAATTATGTATAAAAAAAATTTATGCATTTACAGATGAGTTCAGTCAGCCTACATTTAACAAAGGACAGTGTGTACATGTGTGAATTATTGGCATTCTAAATTACAATAGTCTTATATAATCTACACATAAGACCAGGGTGGTTCTTTAGTTCATCCAGTTGGATTCATGGATCCACTTATACAGATATATATATAAAAAAAATTAAAAAAAGTGTTTTTATCCTTGCAAGACCAACAGCTAAACCACTATGAGCACAAAAGGCTCATAAAAGAGGAGTTACTGAAATTCTTTTTCAAGCATAGTAATTATGTATCAAGGGCAGGCTATGAATTAGAGGCACTGTCTGGCTTCATGATGTCACCATTGCACCAAATGCTACAGAACATGAGTACTTAGGAGACAGCTACAGAGTACTATGAAAACATATTAATGTAGTTTGATGTATATACTAGTTTTAAGCATGCCTTGAATGGAATATCTTTATAATAATATTGAAATCATTATTATTGTTATTATATCAGGTATTTGCTAGTATAGCTAGTATTTTTCCTGATAAGTTATAAAGTGAATTATACTAGGTGTTCCTATTTAAATTAATCTACCTTTTAATTAACTTCAGCAAGGTATAATTATATACTGAAGTATCAAAAAAAAAGTGTGTACATTGAGTAATTATTACACTGCATAATTACAGTATTAAGATTAACCTATAGGAATTCTTTGTTAACAGACACATGCTAATTATTGTTTGAAGAAATTATTCTCAAGGTCACAAAAACATCTGTGAAGTTTGGAAAATTGAACTGTCACTCGGTCTTTTTTCGTATTTCCATTTTATTTTGAATGTATGCAAACTCCCTTAGTATCACACTTTAACAATACATGTAATCCATCATAATGCTTTTACATGCCTTCTTCTACAGACACGGAGCGCCTTTACACAGTGATATTTAAAGAAATCTGTGACCGATTTGGAAAAAAATACACATGGGACGTAAAATCCTTAGTCATGGGGGAAAAGGCATTGCCGGCAGCTCAAATTATCCGTGATGTTCTCGACCTTCCTATTACTGCTGAAGAATTACTGAATGAAAGTCGAATTAAGCAGGAAGAGCTTTTTCCAACTGCTTGCCTAATGCCAGGTATAGTGACAATTTTATTGTGAGGTTATTAAGCCCTGTGAAATGACATGATGTGCATAATTCTGAAGAAAAGGGAGCTGTGTCTCCTCCATTGTACCTGGCTAGGCCACAAAACCTAGACGCTGTACTGTTTTACCATTTAGCCAATGATGTCTTATAAATAAGTGTCAGACTTTTTTTTTTTTTTCCTGTTATCATGGTTTGATTAAAGGGTAGACCCAAAAGCTGTCAGACTGTGGGTATCAAAACATTTCTGTTTAAAGGATAATTCTCTAAAAAGTAATAACTAAAATAACATCAGTAGGCTTTTGAATAAATGTGGGTATCTTGACTAGCATGTGTGTCCTGGGGTCCTTCCTATTTCACTTCATTAAAAATAAATAGAAAATGTAATAAAAAAAAAAACAGGATTGAAATTTGTGTATACGTCTTGTGTTTGTATATATTACTATACCAGTTATCCCTATTTTACTTGAAAGGGAACTTTGAAACGTTTTTATTAGTCTGAAATGAATACTTTCTGCACTGCCATGGTGGAAAATGTATGTACAGTGCCTTGAAAAGGTATTCATTGAAATTTTCCACATTTTGTCATGTTACAACCAAAAACGTAAAAGTATTTTATTGGAATTTTGTGTGATAGACCAACACAAAGTGGCACATAATTGTGTAGTGGACAACATCAGTGTGACCGTGTGTATTCAAGACAAGTTTGAGCGAACAATCCGTCGGAAAACAAATCCACGGTTTTGATGTCGGAATGTCCGATTGTGTGTACGTGGCATAAGTGTAGTTTCTCTCTGGTGCTTCATCCCTCTGTTATCAGCATGAGTCACTTCTGACAAGTTTCCCCAACACCTGATATAAATTTGTGTTGGGGGGGGGAGCTTATAACAAAGTGTGTCTATTAACAACACAGTTCTGCTGTGTGTGAAGAGGGTGTGTTCCTTTCCTACAATCAGCTCTCACACAGTGTAACTGCAGTCTCCCCACCCTCTGTTCTCTGATAAAAACAGATGAAGAAAGATTTTTAACATGATCTGCAGTTTTGAAAGGGTATAGAGAGGGGAAGACTGCAGATAAACAAGTACAACCTGTGTAGGAGGATTTGTTTCATCTCTGTATATCATCTGAGGCTGTTGACTTCACTCGGTATATGTGAGGGTTTACAACCACTATAAGATACTGTAGAATGTATTTGTAAAATAACTAGATGACTGCTACCTTTATAGATAATAATTTTTCGTGTAGTGTTGATTCACTGCGTAATGCTTTTTGTATTTATTCTGTACAAATTGTTTTATGCACAATTAAGTTTTTAGCAGAGCATATTAGAACATTCCATGAATGTTTCACTACCTACCTAGTGGATTGCTTCTTGCTAGCCTGGTGTGATTTTTTTTGTGACCACACAAGGATGTATTTTCATATGACATTTTTGTTCTGAATGTAGAAAGTGCGTGCTTGTTTGAGGATTTCATCCACTCCAACCTTAAAACATTAACAAAATGAAATTGGCATGTGTTTTACTGCATGTGCTATTCCAGAAGACCAGTATTACAACCAATGTACTGATTTAGTTATGTATCCTGAATATTTGGCAAACAGTTAAGTACAGAGTTGAAAGGCATATATGTTTGTATCTTTGCAGTGTAATCCTGGCACCAACCCAGACATCATAGTCCTATTTTAGAATGTTACTGCAGTTGCTGCACAACAACTGGTCTAGGAGGAGGTACAGGATAAGCAACAACTGAACTCTATTTACTTTGCACTTGTTGGGGTTTCATTCAAAATGATATGCCACTTGCATGAAAGATCTGTAGGGCAAAATAATTGATGGATCCTTTATATCCGGGATATGCAATTAGTGGACCTCCAGCTGTTGCAAAACTACAGTCCCATGAGGCATAGCAAGACTCTGAAAGCCAAAAGCATGACACCCAGAGGCAGAGGCATGATGGGACTTGTAGTTTTGCAACAGCTGGAGGTCCGCTAATTGCATATCCCTGCTTTAGATACTAACATGTTAAACTTTTAACGTTTTTTTGCAGCCAAATTGGGATAATACCTACTTGATATATCGTACTTGTTACATGTCTCCATTAGCAAAACTTAAAGTATTTAAACATTGCCTTTTTAGATGCTCTTTTTGGGAACTACCAGCAAGGAAAAATTCTACCTTGTTCTCTTTGTTTTAAGAAAGGCTAGGAAGTTGTGTTTACCACGGTAAACCCTGCCCGAAGACAGATACAGTGTATATCATTAAGTGTACTAGATTTGAACACTCGATCTTAACAAAAGGTTAAAGGTTTAGGAACTGGGCTACTCCATTGTAAGTTAATGACAACTGAACTCAACCAGTCCCCAGGCTAGTTATTGAAACAGATCACTGTGAGCTAGATAAAAAATGCTTACATTCAGCCATGACACAGTCTCCACAGAAACCATATAAAAGGTAAGGTATGATGTGTGAATAGGAACACATAACACACATTCAGTATAGTGGGTTTTTCTCACATTTGACTACAAGAGAAATATACTTTAATATGGGGGTGCACTAGCAAGGAGATGGCCATACTCTCCCTTATTCTGCTTTATTTTCTCCTTGGAATTGTTTTCTTTCATCTCTCCTACTGCTTCCTGATCATTACTCCACCAATCATCTGTTCAGTAGTGATGAAGAGGCAGCTCTGACATGAGGAAGCAAATTCCTGCCTCTACCAAGATAACCTCCATCCAGAGGCACAGTGCGAGACAAGGCATGACAAATCCACCATGGGGAAAGGATCAGTTGCAGCGAGACCACAGGCAACAGTGGTTACTAGTCTTTTTCTCTCTGCTTGCACAGCATCCACAGGTCAGATCTTCTTTATTAGCGTGAAAAAGATTAATGAGTTAAGTAAAGCCCTGTACACACAATGGATTTTTTCATCGGATATCCGATGAAGCTGACTTTCATCAGTCTTGCCTACACACCATCAGTCAAAAATCAGATCGTGCCAAAACACGGTGACGTAAAACACTACGACGTGCTGAGAAAAATGAAGTTCAATGCTTCCGAGCATGCATCGACTTGATTCTGAGTATGCATGGATTTTTGACCGATGGACTTCCACACAGACAATCGTTTTTTTCTATCGTTTTTTTTTTTATCCATAGGAAACATTTTAAAACATGTTCTATTTTTTTTTCACCAATGGAAAACAAACCGATGGGAACCACACACGATCGGTTTGTCCGATGAAAACAGTCCATCGGTCTGTTTTCATCGGACAAACCGATCGTGTGTACAGGGCTTAAGACTAATAATCTTTGATGTGCTGTATCAGTGCCATGCAGCGGCAGACTTTTGTCTCCATGAATTGTGGTCCCCTAAAGGAGTACATGTAAACAGGGTAAGGGGTTATAGTCTTGAGGAAGGGTCCTTGCTATTACTATGAGTAAAAAAATAACTGTTAAAAGTGCTGCCTCTGTTACAGTGAAATTCCAAGCAGTGTTAGCAGCCCTCCTTCTCCCCTCTGGACTTCGGAACTTCTCTACCTTATGTTATGAAGCTGAGGGGGAAGAAGGAATTCAGGCAGATCAAAGGGTACTTTTCATAACTGCACATTTTGAAAGAGTTTTTTTGCATGTTCTACAGAGCGATTTTATATAGAAAGACACTTTAAACAAGGTTTCAGACACTTTTTTAATAAATGTAGAGAACAAAGTTCTTATTTCTTCATATATTTAGGGTAATTGATTTTTGTTTCTGGCTGCTTGTGCTTTGAACAGTAGCAGATATATTGTATAACCAACCTAAAAGATTCTGACACCTAGGTTAATGAAAACCTTCCTTTTTTCCTTCTTTAAGATTCCTCACAGAAGGAGGCCACTGAGATGTACTGACATGTTACAGAAAACAAAAGAAGGCTATGTTGTGTTCGGATATAATTTATTAATTTGAAAATGCCTTCTGAGATGTAAAAGTAGATTGAGATTAAAGGCATTTCTAATTGTTGATAATATTTAGTTCAAGGTGCTCAGTAGTGAAGGGAAAATGTGCTTTGGTTTGATCCACAGGCTTTGTTTTCAGGGCTACATCTATAAGAGATAGAATTAGTTCTAGTCACTTTGTGCTGGGATGTGGTGGCCCCTAGGTGCACCTCTCATTGCGGTCTTTGTTCAAAGTGCCCTTGGGTCCGCTAGAGCTACCCAGTTATTGTTGCCCAATGGTGATAGCGTCATTTATTTGATGGCATGCAAGTACTGGACATTTAATGTTGGGAAAACAATCTACGTGTTGTGTCCATCATGTAATGGTGGGGATCAAAATGCTTAGTGCTACTGTCAAACCCGGAAGTAGTCAAACCCGGAAGTTCAATGCTTCCACGCATGCGTCTAATCACTTCGATGCCATGCGCGGGTTCTCGGGCCAGCGGACATGTCCGATGAGTCGTACTGACCATCGGACATGTCCGACGGACAGGCTTCCAGCGGACAAGTTTCTTAGCATGCTAAGAAACTTTTGTCCGCTGGAAACCTGTCCGCTAGGCCGGAAAATTGTCCGGTCGGCCCTACACACGACCGAACATGTCCGCGGAAACTGGTCCGCGGACCAGTTTCAGCGGACATGTTCGGTCGTGTGTACGAGGCCTAAGAAGTTTTATACATTGTTCATTGGATTTTTACTGCCATTTTGTGTTCATTTTGAGTAATACACTGTTGCATTTCAGAAGCTTTATGTAGCTGATACCAGTGTTTGTAAACAAAAAAAAAAAAAAAATGGAGGGAGACACATGTTTGGGGTGTTTGTTTGTTTGCCAGCTGGTGTTCAAATTGTACTTGTATTTTACATAGTTTTTGTAGTTTATTACTTAGTTTTCAACAGCCCAGCACCATTTACAGCATATTTCATTATATATTTTTTCATGTTATATGATCTTTTTTTTTTTAATATGTATTGTATAGGACCGACTGGTGGAAGTGATGGTATCGCTTGCCTGTCTCTTGGGACAAGCATGTGGCCCTCTGACAGAGGGCAGGTTGGGGAAGTTGTCCCCTTTTAATAAGGTGGTTGTCCCTATGCTCACTCCATTACCACCTTTACTGTGGCAGTTGGGCAACTTTGCCCGTCCTTGTCGCTGCTTCTGTGATGGTTCTGCAGCTCAGGTGGCTAGGCTGGGTACCCACACCCACCGGCTGGGTTTGCTGACATGGCACTTCCTGGAGGAGTGTTATTTATTGCATGGATGCCAATCCAGGTCTTTTGAGCAGTGTCTCCTGGTAAGATCCCTGTGGAGTGTTCCCTTTTCTCTTCTCTTTCTTTTGTGCTGCTTTGGGTCAGCTTATGTCACGGGGCACGGTCACCCGCCGACGTAATAGGGTGTTCCCTATTCGGGGAACACCCAATTACATCAGGTGACTCGGCCCCCATCTTATGTAATGAGGGTTTCGCGTGGAGTGGAGACTGCAGCATCGCTGGACATCTGATCACTGCGGGTCATAGAGAACAATGCTGGACAGACTGGATTGCATCGCTGGAATGTTTTTTTTTATTTACATTTTTTTTATTTTTAATAAATGACTTATCCTAACTGTGTCTGTGTGTTTTTTTTACATTTTTTTACACTTTCTTTGTGAAATGGTAGGAGTACAATGTACCCCATTACCAATTCAGATGGGGGGGGGCAGAATCTGGGGGTACCCTTTGTTAAAGGGGGCTTCCAGATTTCGATAAGCCCCCTGCCCGCAGACCCCCACAACCACTGGGGAAGGGTTGTAGGGATGAGGCCCTTGTCCCCATCAACATGGGGTCATCCTCCCCATGTTGAGGGCATGTGGCCTAGTACGGTTCAGGAGGGGGGGCGCTCTCTCGTCCCCCCTCTTTTCCTGCGGCCTGCCAGGTTGCGTGCTCGGATAAGAGTTTGGTATAGATTTTTGGGGGGACCCCACGCCATTTTTTTTTTTTATTTTGTGGCGGGTACAAGGGCCTGATATGGAATTTGGGAGGACCCCCACGCTTTTTTTTTTTTTTTGGTTCGGAGTTCCTCTTAATATTCATACCAGACCCAAAGGGCCTGGTAATGAACTGTGGGGGGGATCCCTGACATTTTTTTCAATGACTTTGATCTGTATTGCCGGGATCGACAATTCATTAATAGTCGCGAGTAGTTTTAAATAAATTTTTTTCCTTTAGAAATGACACTTTGTGCAGGGACAATTTTAAACACAGGAAACATGCGCTACTTTACAGGCATACTATACACACACACCCAGGTACGAAATTTAAAGGAATATTTCACTTTTATTGTTTCACTTTAAGCATTATTAAAATCACTGCTCCCAAAAAAAACTGCAGTTTTAAAAACTTTTTTTGCATTGGTACATGTCCCCTGGGGCAGGACCCAGGTCCCCAAACACTTTTTATGACAATAACTTGCATATTAACCTTTAAAATTAGCACTTTTGATTTTTCATGTTCGTGTCCTATAGACTTTAACGGTGTTTGCATGTTTGAACACATTTTTTGCCTTTTCCCATGTTCTAGTGCAGGGATAAGCAATTAGCGGACCTCCAGATGTTGCAGAACTACAATTCCCATGAGGCATAGCAAGACTCTGACAGCCACAAGCATGAACCCAGAGGCAGAGGCATGATGGGACTTGTAGTTTTGCAACAGCTGGAGGTCCGCTAATTGCTTATCCCTGTTCTAGTGCAAACCGAACCAGGGGGTGTTCGGCTCATCCCTATGAGCCGCTTACCAGAGCACCTTGACCATTTAATTACAAATGGTTATAATATGCATGGAATCAGATACAAGTGCTTGTCAGAGCAGCAAACAGTTGTATGTGTCCCAGGTTCAGCAAAACAGCTCAAGAATCTATTCTCATTTAAAAAGCGACATGTATAGAAGAATAAGTCTGCACATAGTGTAAAACTGTCTTGCATGTTGTTTAATAGTAACAAGTGTTAAACTTACATGTACAGATGACTTTCAATCCATGTGCGAGCATCCCTGCTTGACAAAAGTCAAATGTTAGATCAACTTCTATGGAACAGGAATGTTGAAAAAATTTGGGAATACAATGTCTCAACATTGGAGATTCCTTCAAAAGATACGTGAGGCATAGGAGATCAATGTCAAGACACCACATCCCATATTGACAGAAGAAATTTTAAGGGAGGGGAGGGTAACAAACCCCAGGACTTTTGAACGGTGTCAATAAATAGAAATGGGCATTCCATGTACAAGCCATGAATGTGGCTCTCTCTGAAGCTACGCACATCTGTTCATTGTGTGTTTGTGTTTACTTCCACTTTTTTATGTATGTGACTAATCAAATAAATTATATTTTTCTATTTATTATATTTTTTCTATTTATTGACACCGTTCAAAAGTCACGGGGTTTGTTACCCTCCCCTCCCTTAAAATTTCTATTGGAGATTCCTTCATTTACCTCACTTGTGTTGATAAGGGAATCCATTTGGGCTAAATGGAAAAAAGACCCATCTATGGTCCGCTTCATTTTCCAATGTATACACAGCCTGTGATGTAACTAGGGATAGCTAAAGAATAGAGTAAAAGATTACTGTTAGGAGTAAGAAATTCTCAAAAACATTTGTACAATATTACTTTGTTTTGCATATAGAGAAATTTTCCTTTCTGATGTAAAGATTTTATCCTTGCTTATATTATATGGTAAGGCCTTGTGCTCTTTTCCCCAGCATTTCATTGCCTTTGCAGGACTGGAATAAATAATATATTTTGCAAGTGGAAGAAATAAAAATGACCAACATGCTACCTACTTTTATTTTTTTCATTTGTATTTATTTTTTTTCCATCAAGAAAAGGTATGAAAAAAATAAAATTATAACACTGGTTATGGACTCAACCAGATCTGGAGTGGATCCCCAAACATATATTCCTATACTTTATATATTGTACAAGAATTTTTCAGCCAAAGTATTAAATAAATTCACTTTATTGTACACAAGACATGCAAACATTAAGGCTGCATTCACACCTGAGCGTTTTCAGCTTGTAAAACGACAGACAAAAAAAACACCAAACAAGCAAAATCCCATTAATTTAACTGCTTGCCGACCAGCCGCCGCAGTTATACGGCAACAGGTCGGCTCTGCTGGGTGAGATCACGTAGCTATACGTCATCTCTCCCAGCAGCTAATAGGGGCGTGCGCGAGCGTCCCCGCTCATCCCTGATCCTGGCGCGCGCGATCGCCGCCGGGCACCCGCGATCGCTCGTTACAGAGCGAGAACCGGGAGCTGTGTGTGTAAACACACAGCTCCCGGTCCTGTCAGGGGAGAAATGCCTGACCGTCTGTTCATACAATGTATGAACAGCGATCAGTCATTTCCCCCAGTCAGTCCACCCCCCCTTCAGTTAGAACACACCCAGGGAACATACTTAACCCCTTCCTCGCCCCTTAGTGTTAACCCCTTCCCTGCCAGTGGCATTTTTATAGTAATCAATGCATTTTCATAGCACTGATCGCTATAAAAATGCCCATGGTCCCAAAAATGTGTCAAAAGTGTCCGAAGTGTCGGCCATAATGTCGCAGTACTGAAAAAAATTGTTGATTGCTGCCATTACTAGTAAAAAAAAAAAAATGCCATAAAACTATCCCCTATTTTGTAAACGTTATAACCTTTGTGCAAACCAATCAATAAACACTTATTGCGATTTTTTTTTTTTACAAAAAATATGTCCATGAATACGTATCGGCCTAAACTGAGGAAAAAAACGTTTTTTTTAATGTATTTTTGGGGGATATTTATTATAGCAAAAAGTAAAAAATATTCATTTTTTTTCAAAATGGTCGCTCTATTTTTGTTTACAGCGCAAAAAACTAAAAACCGCAGAGGTGATCAAATACCACCAAAAGGAAGCTCTATTTGTGGGAAAAAAAGGGCACCAATTTTGTTTGGGGGCCACGTCGCAGGACCGCACAATTGTCAGTTAAAGCGACGCAGTGCCGAATCACAAAAAGTGGCCTGGTCCTTGACCAGCAATATGGTGCGGGGGTTAAGTGGTTAAATGGCCCCTGTTCACATCTGAGCGTTTTGTAGCCTGAATCAAAAGGCCTGAAGCTCAAACAAGTACATGAGCTTCTTGTTAGGTAGATAACAGGTGTTGTTTCTGCTTTTTACATTGGTAACCTTTTTGACCTGTGCAAAATCGCGGCAAAAAAACATTTGCGGTAAAATCGTGCAACTTTCTGCTCAGGTGTAAATGCAGCCTAAAATTCAGTTATAATATAACCTCCATATTGCTAAAACATAGTATATATTGTGGCAGAGCGAGGCTCTGTCCCAATAAAAATAGTGTTAAAATGGACACAGGGTATGCACATTTGCTGGGTGTAACTCTACAGAGCGTAGATGTGGACTGGAGAAGACTGATGGTGCAGCTTTCTCCAGGTTTTGGTACTTTGTCATGGGGCTCTGTAGTTTGGAGATTCCACAGTGTCTGGGGTGGGACGGAATCTCCAACCCTGTATCCAGACTTTGTGATTACCAGCAGGGTGTGTGCTCAAGTGAGCACAGCCCTTATAATGAGTGTGCTAAGACCTCATGGCTCCCAGTTGGAGACAGCTCCTGTAAGAGACAGGAGGTCTCCAGAAATCAGAGAGGCTGTAGGAGACAGACAGAAAATTGGTAACTACAAGAGGCAGAGCTATAGACGCTCAAGGGAAGCCGCATATGTTGAGGAGTCCGCTGGTCTGGGTGACCAGGATAACGTGCAGAAGTACTGCTACAGAGAGCCAGGTGGGCTAGCATTTTCTGTTTGCATTTGATGGAGAATAACCCCCTGCGAGGGAAACCTTTGATTGAACTTTTTATTTTTGCCTTTTTAATAAAAATGGGCTACCATGCCCTTAAAACATAGTTCCTGACTGGTGTGAATCACTGAAAAAACGCATACCACGAGAGTTAACAACCCCCAATCTTACAATATAGATGCCCTAATAAATGCTCTGTAATTCTATGCCAAATTATTTTTTCAACACTCACCACACTGCCGAACCCAGTGCATGCTGGGTTGGTGACATCACAAGGGGGCAGTGTCATCAGGTGACCCTGCTTCTTACCTATTTAAGAACTGTCAAATGGAAGAACAGGCATTCGGTGGTTAGCTTTCATTGTGGGCGGAGTGTTTTTTTGTTTTGTTTTTTGGGTCCGGCGAGTATCATGATTGACAATGGATCAGGGGACGTTGTTGTGTGTTTTTTTTAGTAAAGAAATGGGCCAGGTTCTAGGGTCCCCCACTTAGGGTTCCAGATTCTGATAAGCCCCCTGCCCACAGCCACCGCCCAGGGGTTGTGGGGAAGAGGCCCTTGTCATGGGGACAAGGTGCATTGGGGTGGGGGGTAGAGCATCCCCTGCCCCAAAGCACCCCCCTATGTTGGGGGCATGTGGCCTGGTGTGGTTCAAGAGGGCGGGGCACCTACAATTGTTTTTTTTTCATTCAGCTGTCAGCGGGGAAGCCCATTGACAGCTGATGACTCATCTATTGTTAAGCGATTCATTGTGCCCTGATTGAGCAAAGTTTTTCCCAATCAGGGCCTAGAATGCACTGTGCAGTGTTCCGCAAATTTGGGTGTTAGCCGAATGGGCAAACAGGCAATGTTTTGGCTAAACGTTTGCTCAGTTCGAACTGTTTACTCAACTCTACCCCACAGCTGACTTTTTGATGCTAGATAAAGTTTCCAAGAACCAAAAACCCAAAATGTTGTTGCAAGATGTGCAACAGTTAGTGTAAAGCTACATGAATCTGCAGTTAAAGAAATTTCAGCAATTTGCAAGGAGATTTGCCCCAGAGTGAAAGATAGTTTCACTTTGCAAAGAATACTCAATCGCATGCAAGAAAAAAAAAAAAAACATTTTTGCTTACATATGATTTTAATGATGGAAGTCAACATCATTCACCAAGCTGTGGGGCGAATTTTCCTGTGTAAATTGCAACTTCCCTTACAGAGAGAACAGCCTATTTGCCTTTAATAAATCAACCACTCTAAATCGACTATATATATATATATATATATATATATATATATATATATATATAAATATATATATATAATTCAGCATTTACCATTTTCTGGAGCTATGGCCCCTTTTACACAGGCTTTTCGATCAGGTCCACCTGTCAGTTTTTCAGGCAAACCTGATCGGAGCCTCCATTCACTCCTATGGGGCAGCGGATGTCCGCTGTGACATGTCTGCTGACACCCGGTGCTATCTGATCCGATCCTGTCTGTGAAATCCATACGGCTGGAAAATTGCATCATCTATGACCGGATTTAGTCTGTCAGGAAATATGTTTACATTTACGAGTATCTCACATTAACATTTTTTTTTTTATCAAGGAGCCATTGAATGGAATACAAAATATAGTCAGGGCATAATTATTATTGCATTTGTCTATTACTGCTTGAATTCACTGATTTAGAATTTACTATTCCCATATGACTGCAAGGCCTTATTTTCAGGAACCATTTCTCCAGTGTCCTAATAGTGAACTCTCTTAGAGTAGGCTAAATTAATCATGCTTACATGATGATTGTTTTTGAAGAAAGCTTTGTAATTTTGCTAGCACAGTAGGAACCTGTTATTCTGTGTGAAAATATATTATTTTTCCTTGGGTTGCAAGGTATTGGCATTCCATTTTCAGGTTCAAAAATAGCCAAGGTGAAATAGCTTTCTCAAGAAATGTGTTAGTCTGTTATTATTTTGAGAAATGATTTCCAAAAAAAATAAAGATTTTATGCAAGAGTATCTTGAGTGAAGAGGTTAAACTAGATCTAACCTAGGAAGAAAAATTATTAGGAGACCCAGATGCACAACTGAACAAGAGGATACATACAAACAAATTTGCGATTTGAGAAATAGAGGACATACAGTTTCTTAGTTGTCTGCCTCCTTAAAAGTACATGCAAAATAATAATGTCATCTGCAACAGTCAAAGAGGTATACTTTTCAAGAAAACATTATAATATCTAGTCTTTACCATAACAGGTGATTAACAAGAAAATGTCAAGGTGGGCACAAGAACACAGACAATGGCTGGTACAGTAGATGAGCAGAGTCAGCAGAAGTTCATCTTGGGCACTAAGTTAAAGTGGTTGTAAACCCTCACATATACCCAGTGAAGTGACTGGCCTCAGATGATACACAGTGATGAAATAAATCCTTCTACATAAGTTGTACCTGTTAATCTATAGCTGTATTTCCCCAATTTCCTTTTAAAGTGCAGAATTTACAGAGGATCCACTCTGAAAAGTAGTGGATGGAGATATGAAGTTACATCAGTAAGGAGAGCGCTGAAAGTTGATTAGAGAGAAGGAACATACCCCCTTCACAGAGCACACAAGAACAGAGCTGAGGCTGTCAATCACAGGCTGTGCCCTCCCCTGTCACAATTTTTCTCTTGTGTTGGGAAAACTTGTCAGAAGTGACTCATGCCTATAGCAGAGGAATGAGGCAACACACACTAATTACACTTAGGGGTTAATTTGGATATTAAAGGTGAGGTGTTCTCAATCATTCACTGAATGTAGTCCACCAAGGTATCATCCGGGTACATAGATACAACCAACCAAGTTAAATGGGACTTTAGCTATACTACTGGTAACCATGCTATACAATATATTTTAATATATATATAAATCTAATTTATTTGAATATATGTTAAAAATCCAAATGTAACATTATGTTCAAATTTTTTATTCAAACGTGTAATTACAGGTTCACATTGCAGGAAATAAGAAATAGACAATATAACAAATCAAGCAATGTAGGGTATACAGGGCTTGGCAGTCAGAGATATACCAGAGGAGCCAAGTAAAGCAAATGACATTACACTCACAATTTGCATTCAATTATACCCTGGATGGATAATATATCCACACTACAATTGTGTAATGACGTAGTCATCTGTATAAATTAGATTTATGAACGCTTATACCAAAGAAAAGAAAACATAGAAGAACATCAAAAGTAAATAAAGAGAACAAAGGTAACAATTGCCCTTTTTAGCCAGATAGCCTCAGGTGGTAGTTAGTTGAATACCAAAACAGTTATTACATTGCTGGTTTCCAAGCATGCCAGGGAGCCCACATATTTAACGCTTCTTCATATTTACCCATTGCCGATGTGTGTAGTATTTCGTAAGTGCTATGTAGTTGTACTGTGCCTATAACCTCAGCGGCCGAAGGAGCCTCAACATTTTTCCAATGTCTTTTCCAATGAATGACTAGTCTAGTAGCCATCAGTTTATGTGCGATCACAGTCTGGTATAATTTAGGAACTCCGTCTAACCCTAAGGAAAGAATGGCCATGCCGGGACTTAGAGGAGAGCCGAGGGCCGAGATACTATTTATTATTCTTCCAATTTGTTCCCATAATGGTTGGATTTTACAGCAGCCCCATAGAATGTAAATCAGTCTTCCTCTTTCTCTGCAGAGTCTCCAACAACCTGGAGAGGTATCTGGAAATATCTTAGACAATTTGTGTGGGGTGAGGTACCAGCGAAGGAGTATCTTCTGGTGCATCTCCCGCAGGTTCGTACTCTTCGTGGCAGAGAGTTGTAGCTTGATGGATTTACCCCAGCGTGCGGTCGGATAGTCTATTCCCAACTCCTGTTCCCAGGCTAATATGTTCGGGGTTTTAATCAGCGTTTCCTTGTCCTGTAAGCCCTTATAAATAACTGAAATACCTTGATACCTTGCAGTAAGCTGTTGGTAGAATTGAGCTATTGACACCGGAAGGTGGGTTAGAATTTGTGAGTTTTTCTTCATTAGTTGTGACAACTGGGTATATCTAAAAATTTGGTCGCGGGTAAGTGAAATTTACGTTGTCAATTTTGGAACGGTCGCAGTTGGGAATTGAGGAGTAAGTCCTCGAGCGAAATGAACCCCCCCTCTCTCCAGACAGAGAGATTGATATCTGGGACTATATAGTGAACTACAGTGATAGGTAAGTGGACTTATACTTATGCGCAAGTATGCCCAGGCTATCAACAAAGTGAGTATGGGCGGCGCTAGGTTCTTATCTAAGGCTTTACTGTGATGCGCTGCAAATGTAACATTATAAAAGCTAGTGCAGAGGTATTTTTCAGACATTATACAGTAGTGTATCCTTGAGACACAATTGTTTTGCTTTGAGGTGCTGGATGCCCTGGGGCTATTCTCTCATGGGTCAGCAGGCACTTTAGACCAACACAGACCACCTCATGTTCTATTCTGTTTTTGGCCTAAGCATAATTTAGGAAATATTTGTATGAATAAGTGTTGATTTTTTTTATTTTGCTCAGTGTAAAAAGAATACAATTACACTGTCAATTTAATTTATGATTAATTTGGTAAATCAAACTATCAATAGATATCTATATACCATATATACTCGAGTATAAGCCGAGGACCTAATTTTACCACAAAAAAATGGGAAATTATATTGACTCGTGTATAAGCCTAGGGTGAGAATGCAGCAGCTACTGTAAGGGGAAAAGAGGGTCAACAATACCCATTTGCACGCCTCACTGTGCCCATTTGCAACCTCCTGTGCCCATTGCAACCTCACTGTGCCCATTGCAGTCTCACTGTGCCATACCTCACTGTGCCCATTGCAGTCTCACTGTGCCATACCTCACTGTGCCCATTGCAGTCTCACTGTGCCATACCTCACTGTGCCCATTGCAGTCTCACTGTGCCATACCTCAGTGTGCCCATTGCAGTCTCACTGTGCCATAACTCACTGTGCCCATTGCAGTCTCACTGTGCCAGTGTACCTGAATTCTTGACAGGCGTCCATTTTTTTAAAAGTTGTGGCTTCCTCCTGGCGTTCCGTTCTGTGATAGGCACTTGACACTGTGTTCCGCCTATCATGGAGGTCCTCTCATCCTCGGACGCAGTTTGCCAGCAGACACCGTGTTCAGTGTTCTGCCAATCACAGACATTCTTTTATCCTCGGACAAGAGGACGTCACTCCACACAAACAGGAGTTTGGGGGTTCTCTACATCATCTCTCTCTCACATAAAGAAAGGCGTTGAGCTACTAAGGATGGACGCATTACAACATGCGACCAGAGCTTAGCGTTTAAAATTATAACATAAAATGTATAGATTCCAATGCACCTCTATATGCAAGTGATTATCAGTAAGGGACCCCAGGCGTCACCCCATGCAAACAGGAGTTTGGGGGTTCTCTACATCATATCACCTAAGCATATAGTGATGCATTAGCCCACTAGGGGAGTTGGTATGGAAATACCATCAACCCCTAGCATATAAAAGTTATCGCAAACATGTTCAGCAAGGCCCATAGGTACTTTACACGTATGTCAAGCGCGTAGTAAATGGAAGTTGTTAAGACAACTAATAGTTGCATATGACAGGCAATATAGCTCGTAGTAAATAGGTGTTGTAGAGACAACTAATAGTTGCATATGAGAGGCAATATAGCTCAGGTAATTTGAGTGCATATGTTCCTTTAAGATATTCCTTAGCAAACAATTATATGCACAACCGTCTATCCCAAGTAGTATGTTATTAGTCACAATGAATAATAGCAATTGTCTTAGATGGAAAGTATGCAGATCTTTCTATAGCACTACAAGTGACACAATGGCTTCTTATCCGTTTGCAGGGCTTCAGTGTAGAAAATAGGGATTCCGAGGTGTTGGGTGTTCAGCAAGGAAGGCCGCAAAGGTTGTCCCCAGCAATGGCTCTCTGTTGCAGTAAATGTAAACAGTAGTAGTTGCAGGCTGGAGCGGTGTTGCAGCATGGGGAGCAATGGCACCAATATGAGTAGCGTGGCCGAGCTACGGCTGACAATAATAGAACAATGTTTCTATTGCCTCTGAATGCCTTTATAGGCAAGAGGCAGCTGCAGTGCTTAAGCACTGATTCAAGAAAAGCACCGATTCGCGGCTCACTTCCGCGTTCCAAGCTGGAACGCACGGGGCGCCGGGCGATGATGTAATCGCGCGAGCGCCGTATGCGTTCCAGCATGGAATGCATTACTGCGCTGAAAGCGCCTGTTACTACAGGGAGAGAAGGCGTGCGGAGCGCCTGTTACAGCAGAAAACAGTGTCAAATGCCTATCACGGAACGGAACACCAGGAGGAAGCTGCAACTTTAAAAAAAATGGATGCCTGTCAAGAATTCAGGTACACTGACTCGAGTTTAAGCCGAGGGGGGTATTTTCAGCCCTAAAAAAAGGGCTAAAAAACTTGGCTTGTACTAGAGTATATATGGTAATATCATTAATGTGGTTATACTAAACTACTTCTAATCAATACACCTGAGCAACTAACAGTAAATCTGGAATATTTGTGTAGTATTCTAAGCAAATACTGCTTTTGCTGACCATCGCAATCAGTTAGATGCATCCTTCCATTCTCTTAGTACTGTATAAAAGGAAAAATAGAGGGTTTATTAAGATGCTTTGATTAATATAATCAGTACTTCTGTTTTAGATGCAGGGCCAGATTTACAAGTGTGAGGTTAACCTTCGTTTTCTTAAAGTATGCAATCACGTGAAGTAGAAACTTGCATATTACTTCATTTAAATTAGCAAATAACAAGGCCAGAGGTGTTGCTTACAGTGCAATAAAAGCACATTCAAATGATTTATATAATGTATCTGAAGATATAAGTGTGGTTATTTTTTTTATTTAATAAAAGTCAAGCTCGTCCCTACACCCACCAGCCTTCTTAAAGTCCGTGTTTTTTTATTATTATTATTTGATAGGCAACCCAATTGGCTAGTATGGACAATATTGAACACTTTTCTGTAAAAATCGAATTTTGCTTACAATTTAATCTTTACATTTTGGTTCTATGTTATTTTGTGTTCCTTATATCTAGTGTGCAAGGAGAGATGAGAGTGTTCTGTAAATTATTAAAGTAATTATTAAAACTCATCATTTAAATCATCAATATTGATTATATATCTTGATTGGTTTTATTTTTTGCTTAATGAAGAAAAAAAAAACCAGACAATAAATGAGCAAGTAGCATTTAAAACACATATCTGTTATGTCCCCAGGATGATGTTGTTTTAAAGACATGTCTAACATGCTTATAAGATTTTCCCAAAATGAATAGTATACTGCCTTGTATTTAGTTCTTTTGGGGAAAAAATCATATAGATAAATATGTATAAATCAATTAAATGTTGAAAACTAAGTACCACGTTGGGGTTGATTTACTAAAGGAAAAGACTGCACTTTGCACATGCAGTTGCACTCTTTTCTTTTAGTAAATGTAAATGTAAAGCTTCACTTTGTAAAGAATACCCAATCAGGTGCAAGAAAAAAAAAATTGCTTCCCATCATCCACATGATCCATGTAAGCTATTAGTAGCCCTGCTAATAAACATAGCTTGTAATTTAGGATAACTTGTCCTTAAAACATGTGTTTGTTCACTTAAGCTTTAGTGTATTGTAAATTGCTCCTAGGTAGTGTGGAGTGGAAAAATGCTGTGCAGCTGTGCAACTAAATTCAGCTTTCTACACTTCACTGGAATAAAAATGGCTAATGTATTTCACTGAGCAAAAGTAATCAGGCCTGTAATTAACGGTGCCATTCATGTAATAATGAACTATAGACCTGCTGGTATCTGGATAGTAATTGCTTACACTACTTGTTGCTTAATAGGGATCGGCAGAGAATTGCATAAAATACTGAACATGTGAGAAGGACTTTGAGTCTGATCTCACGTGTGGTGTTGCCCTATGTTTATCCCATCCTTTAGAAGTGAACTAAAATAAGTTAGACAGTCCTATATGCCCCATCTGCCAATCTTATATTTAACAGCCCATGAATCTACTCCTATTCTGTAGAACATTCTTATTCCTAATTTTCAAATTTAAGCCATACATAGCCCTCCATAAATAAATGTAGTTCTGTGAACAGGGCCTCATTCTCCATTTTTTTTATTTCTCTGTACAGACCCCTATCCAACAATGTAATTTTTATTTTTACAGAGTATATTATATCAATCTAATCTATATTTGTACACTGTCCTTATTTCCCAACTTTGTTTACCCTGCACCAACACTCACACTGCTCTGTGTAGGGCCCCCATTCACGGGTCCCATAGGGCCTTGTACAACAGCCCCATTCACCAGTTTCTTTTTACCCTATACAGATCCTTCATTAGCCACTCTGATTTTACTTTGTACAGCTACCTCATACCTCACTCTTATTTTACCCTGTCCAAACCACCAATGCCACTCTCAAATTCCCCTTTACATGGCCCCCACTCACATCTGTAAAAAGCCTTGAATCACTAGGGCAGTCCTCACTCTCAAATGACCCTGCTCACAAAACCATTTTACCAGTCTCATCTAAACTTGAACATTGCCCCTATTAACCATTATAATCCTAATCTTTAAAAAAACCCTTATTCACAAATTCCATCTTATATTGGCTCTTCATCCATATCTACACCATCTTCACCCGACTGATCATTGAATATTCGGATAGCATAACCCTGCTGCTGATTGTCAAATAAACAGACTTATCATGCTGCAAACTTGACATGGAGCATAGTGATGTTATCTGGTTGTGTATTGTGGATAGGTATGTGAATCATAAAACTGTTTAAAATATAGTTTGGCAGACAACAACAGTTTACACATGTGTTTCAACTACGTGATTTACTGTTTCCTACATAAAGTCAGTGTCACCAGTCTCATTTATTACAGAACCCCCTGTCTACCATTCTCAGATTTTTCTCATATTAAGGAAGATCTGTTTGTAATAGTGCCAACATGTTTTCACCCACCTTTTGAATCTGTTATCAATAATCTTGATGCATTCTCCCTAGTATATATTCAGTTGGATGCCCGTTAGGTAGAGGAAAGCTTTGAAATATCAGCTTTGGAATAATTAAAGGATATGTTTACCTTTAGAACATGTTACACCCATATTACCGGTGTACCATGTATCATGTTCTAGCGCCCATCCTTCCTCACCCACTGAGCTCCCCCATTCAGTGACAGCAGGCAGGGGTTCCTGTCCAGGCAGCTGCTGTCACATTTAAAATGGGCCCAGCTGAGTGAAGCTCCACTCGCACAGCCGCGTCATTCATTCATACACAGGGATCTGTGAATGAATAATGTACAAGTCCCATCTGCCACTGCGGGAGATGGCTTGCAGTTCTCAGTGAGCTATGAGTGCACTAATCAACACACTCTTACAGGGGTTGTAAAGCTTTGTGTTTTTTCACCTTAATGCATTCAATGCATTAAGGTGAAAAAACACCTTGCACTCTCCGGCCCCCCAGCCCCCCCGTTTTACTTGCCTGAGCCCCGAGTCTCCATGGACGCAATCCTGCAATGCTTTCCCCCAGCTTGAGGCTGCTCTAAATTGAATAATTGATAGCAGCGGAGCCATTGGCTCGCGCTGCTGTCAATCAAATCAGTGATGCGGCGTTCCGGGGGGCGGGGCCACGTGTATCACACAGGAGTGCGCCTGCAAGATAACCCCCCTTGGGAGACCGCTCTTGCGGGGAGAAGCCGAGACAGCCACTGTGGGACCCCAGAACAGGAGGATCGGGGCCACTCTGTGCAAAACAAACTGCACAGTAGAGGACGTAAGTATAACATGTTTGTTATTAAAAAAAAAACGAACCCATACAACCTTTAATCCATTGACACTTCCTCCAGCTTTTTAACTGAAAACCCATACAGAGATACTGTATAGGCATAAAGCTGTGGTTGTGTCTGCAGGTGCCTGACATCACTGATCTCCACCATGTCAACATTGAGAACATTTTGTATTAATTGTGAAAAACAAAAAGCATTCTGTGAATGACAGCAGTGCTAAATAGGTTACCCCCAGAGTTCTATGTGCAAGACAGGAAGCCGCTTGGCACAAGACCCAAAAGATCACTGTTTAAACTATAGTGATTGCCAGCTTCCCCAGTAATCTATGATGTATGAGATATGCTTGCTTACATTGATTTAAGCTAAACCAATGAAGGGCCCTTGTATGAATTTGGGGACCCCCAAACTATTTTTTTTTTAATTTTGGTTCGGGGTTCCCCTTAATATTCATACCATACCCCAATAGGGCCTGGTAATGGACTGGGGGGGGGAGACCCATGATGTTTTTTTCAATTACTTTTATCTGTATTCCTGGGAACCGACCATTCATTATTGCCACAAGTAGTTTTAAATTACTTTTTTTCCTTTAGAAATGTCATTTTGTGAAGGGACTGTTCTAAAAACAGGAAAAATGTGCCACTTTACAGGCATACTATAGACACCCCCCAGGTACGAAATTTAAAGGAATATTTCACTTTTATTGTTTCACTTTAAGTATTATTAAATCACTGCTCCCGAAAAAATTGAAGTTTTTAAAACTTTCATTTGCATTGATACATGTCCCCTGGGGCAGGACCCGTGTCCCCAAACACTTTTTATGACAATAACTTGCATATTAACCTTTAAAATTGGCACTTTTGATTTTTCACATTTGTGTCCCATAGACTTTAACAGTGTTCGTGTGTTCAAATTAATTGTTGGCCTGTTTGCATGTTCTGCTGCAAACCGGCCTGGGGGGTGTTCGGCTCATCCCTAGTTGTGAGCGTTCAATGTTTTAGGCACTTTATAAAAGAGCCATAACTACGCAGGCACCATAACTGCTTTTGCTTAGTTTCAGAAATTATATTTTTTACCTTTTTTACAAAGTTAAATATGTCTGTCATATTACTATACATCCCTGCTTCCTGGGACTGGGGGTGGATCCATTAATACTTTATACACGTCCTGGCAGACACACAGTGTACCTACAGTATATACCATAGACCTTTAGACTGAGACAAGATGCAGGCTGTAATTGAGCACAGGGTGTGTGCAAGAAGCAGGCTGTGATTGGTTGGGAGGGGGGTATGGTGGCTGAACAGACAATGGAATACAGGTAAGCTGCAAGTCTGCACGGTATCCTGTATCTCTGTATGACTGATCAAAAGATGCAGACTGACCACACACGCACAGATCAGATTTTGTGCTTTGCATGGTCAGTTTAGAACAAAAAAGGTATGTGACTGACAGGATCAACCAGGTACTTCAGATGAAAAAAGTGCATAAACATGATGGAGTCTATGATTTAATAAATACAAATATTTTGAGCACACATATAGAACAATTTTTTTTTTGGGTAACATACTTTTTAGCTTAAAGGGTCACTAAAGGCAGACTTTTTTTTTTTTAAATAACAAACATGTTATACTTACCTCCACTGTGCAGCTCGTTTTGCACAGAAAATCCGGTCTTCTGGAGTCCCTCGGCGGCTGTCTCGGCTCCTCCTCGCAAAAGCTTTCTACCTTCATGCGAGCGAGCGAGCATGGTGGAAAGCTTTTGCGAGCGCGCTCCCGTGATACAGCGGCGGGCATAGCCGCCGACTGTATCACTCAGCCCCAACCCCCCCGGCGCGCAGCATCATCCGCTGTGATTGACAGCAGTGCCAGCCAATGGCAGAGCTGCTATCAATCCGTCCAGCCTAGCCAATCAACGGCCAGGCTGGGAACCAAAGACCATCACATGGACGCGCGTGGGAC
Source organism: Rana temporaria (assembly GCF_905171775.1). NCBI lineage: Eukaryota > Metazoa > Chordata > Amphibia > Anura > Ranidae > Rana > Rana temporaria. Next base: position 408,490,359 of record NC_053490.1, read on the forward strand.
TTTCGAGGGGTCAGGTAAGTAAAACGGGGTCGGGGGGGGGGGGCGGTACCATCGGATGTTTTTTCACCTTAATGCATAGGATGCATTAAGGTGAAAAAACATTTACCTTTACAACCCCTTTAATTGTGGCACTGGCATACTAAATAATGGGTTGGACAGCTTAGTGTCATCTTGGACAAAAGTCAAGATTTTGCCCAAAATCTAAGGTGCGCCACAGGAATCCACCATCTAAAATGAAGGCTTACACAGGTAGTTGCAGGGATCACAAAATGATGATGCATTGTTGGCAAAACTGTTTAGTACCTGACATGTTAACTTGAACTGCATGGAAATATGTGTCAGTGTTCCGAGAGTAAAGAACAAGCAAAACAGGCGATATGATACAATTACTTTGTCTCACGTACATTTTAGATCGCTGAGGCTTACTTCAGAGCCATTTTTTGCAGAAGACTGTCACATATTGTTATTATCTGTCATCAATTATATTATGGACAAGCTTTATCATGTAATCTTTGCATTTCTCATTTCTTTCCTCTCCCATTCTCTGTCACAGGGGTTGAAAAGTTAATCTACCATCTGAATAAGCACAACATCCCAATGGCTGTTGCCACCAGCTCTGCCAGAGTGACATTTGAAATGAAAACAAGTAGACACAAAGAATTCTTCAATTTATTCCATCACATTGTGCTAGGAGATGACCCAGACGTGAAAAGTGGCAAACCCCAGCCTGATATTTTTCTTGTATGTGCAAAGAAGTTTAACCCCCCTCCGAGCGTGGACAAGGTAGGTGTGAAAATATATATTACCATTTCTGTGCTGTGGTGCTATATAGGAAGGATCACACAATCATACAGGAGCTTGGCTGCATTTTATAATGCAGGGCAAGAAATGGAATATGTATTAGGTTGCTTTTAATGCATTTTAAAATATAGGAAAGATGAAAAATGAGCTGCAGTGTCTACTTCATAAATCATCTCAAATTACATAAATGACAACTAAATATCCATTTGGCTTTTTGATATGCTATTCATTTAGTCCTAGTTCTTGTGTGCATAAGAAAATAACATTTAGAAAACTGCCACAGAGGCAGATATAGTTATGGTAGTTATGGATGCTCGTGATGTGCCTGACTGCATCTGAGCTTATCTAAGTTTTTCAATGGCACTGTTCACAACGAATTGCTGTTGTGACTACTCATTGATATTTTGCTGAGTGATTTTAAAACCCCAGACAGACTCTTCATATTGGCACCTGCTACTGCATTGGGACGTGAAAGGCCATCGAGGCCCATCAGATACTTGGTAAAACCTTGCACTTATGGGTGCGCCACATTCATGAGTTTACTCGTTCCCGTTCATGCAACCTGTAGTGAAAAAAAATGGCATACAACAGTATCTGGTTGATTTATTGTGGATATTTCACTCCTCTCTGTTAGATGATCTGATATCCATCAAGTTTGTGAGAACCTTTTGGGAACAGAATCATAGATCTGATTACTTACTTTGCTGAGCCAACAGATAAGCAATGTAAAGGCCTACCTGACTGGATATAAACAGAATGATTGAAATGATTGAATACTGGATAATATGTAAATAAATATAATAAATAATATCCAAATTATATCACATACAATATATTTATTATTATTGATAGTTAAAGCTGAACTTATGTAGATATATGTATTTAATCAATGTATTTAGATATGAGAGCTGTTTGACCTGCCAAAGGATTCATATTTCTGCCCTATCCAGTCATGAGGTTTACACAAATCTTCCCAACAGCACGGTCCTGTCAGGCAGGACAGGGGACTTGATTTTTCACCACCACAGTTTAGTAACATTAATGCCGCGTACACACGATCGGAATTTCCGATGAAAAAAGTCAGGTGGAATTTTTTCATCGGATATTCCGACCGTGTGTGTGCCCCATCAGAGTTTTTGCTTGGTGTGCCCGTAGACTTTGTGTGGATTACCAACACTTTACCATAGACTTCCATTAGAGCGGTCAGTTTTGGTGCATTTTCTGAAAGCATACTGTATATCAAAAACTAGAAACTCCAATCATGCAACATCCAAAAACTCAGGAGAAACCAAGAAAAAAGTGTTAAAAATAGGAAGACTTTTTAGGCACAACAGAAGGTAGACATTGCAGACATTTTAAAATAAATTGATAATAAAATCTCATATTGTAATACAAACCTTACTTCCAAAAGGAGAACTTATATTTGCCAGATAGAATATCCAACTCTGCAATGGATTGGGCTACCCTAAACATTTGTAAATTATATTACACAGTATAACTAATGCATTGTTTTAGGGCTGGGGAAATTAAAGATTAATTCCTCGATTAATCTTTAATTTTTTTGATCGATCAACATTTTTTTGATCGATCAAAATTCTTGACGTCATCGGACAGCCTGGACAGTGAGACTTACCCTGCTGGATGCGAGAAAACTGCACCCATTGGATTGAGGTACCTTTGCATCTGTGGAGCAGGAGGATGCATCAGGGGAAGGGGGCATAAATAACCATCGTTTTCTTGTCCTAAGCAGTTTTGTGCAGACATCTCTTTGTGTATCGACAACATCTGTTCCGTGCGAAAGACTGTTCAGTTCTTCAGGGTATATTGTCAATAAAATGCGATCATATCTGCTTCCAGAAAATGTAAACAATCTGGTATGTGTGACTGGCTAAAGTGATGCCTTATTGCTTACTATAAAGTGACTGACAGTAAATATACTAGATACATTTTATGAATAAAGTTACATTTACTTTCTACGTTTTTCTTAAAGTTTAATAAGAAAAAATTACTTGCGTCAGTGCTACAGTTTGAATTTAAAACGTATTTGTGTGAACAGTGAAGTTAAGTCATGGTTTGTTGAAACTAACTCGTGACGGGTGATTGTATATAATGTATAACACATTTACCACTGACTAATGCAGAGTTGCAATGCAAGGAGATCAGCTAAAAGTAGTTGGATCTGTAAGTGCATTATAATTAATCAAAATTAGTCGATTAATCGATTAAAATAAAAATCGATTAATCGAACACGAAAATTTTAATCAGTAACAGCCCTACATTGTTTGCAGATTGGTGCCCAAATAGGTGCTATATGGTGGCGTACTCAATGTTAAGTATGGCCGTCGTTCCCGCGTACAATTTTGAATTTTTTACGTCATTTGAGTAAGTCGTTTGCGAATAGGAATTTGCGTAGAATGACGTCACAGTCGTAAGCATTGGCTTCTTCCGGTCAAATTTCGAGCATGCGCACTGGGATACCCCCAGGGACGGCGCATGCACAGTTAAAAAAAAAACGTTGTTTACGTCGGGTCATGACATATTTACATAAAACACGCCCCCATTACATCCATTTGAATTCCGCTTCCTTACGCCGCCAGAGATACACTATGCCGCCGTAACTTACGGCACAAATTCTTTGTGGATTCAAAATAAAATAAATAAGTTACGGCGGCGTAGTGTATCTTGGATACGCTGCGCCCGGCGTACAGATGCGCCGCTGTACGAGGATCTGCCCCTTAATGCTCCCATGCATTTGCCACTGCCACGATTATATAACCCAATTTGCCCTAAGAAAGGAAAAATTCCGCAAAACACATTGACAGCCTGGCCTTGGAGCAATATTTGGGCACCAGTCTTCAAGCAATACATTAGTTATATGTACTGTGTAATATAATTTATACAAATGCTTAGGGTAGCCCAATCCATTCCAGAGTTTGGTATTTTATCCTGCAAATATAAGTTTCCTTTTCAGGGGTAAGGTTTTTTTTATTATAAGATCAATACATAAATAAATAAATAAGATTTTCTATTTCTAAATATCAGCCCTCCTGTTTTCCCCAAAAGTTAGCCTGTTTGGTTTCTTCCTGAGTTTTTTAAAAGCAAAACAAAAGTTCTGCATCCAGAAAATGCACCAAAACTGCCCAACGGATTTAGGTAAGTATGAGTAACCTGCATGAAAACTGCTGACAAACTGCACTGTGAAAGGGGCCTCACAGGTCTTCTTGCCATCCCAATCCCTTGCCTAGTCAGTGGATGGAAAAGCAGCACACTGATGAGCTATTCTCTCTGTCAACTTGTTTAGTTTTACTTGCACCACGGCACAACTGAATGGCTCCTCTTGTTATTTCTCCTTCCCTCGGTCTGTGCTCTGCTGTACAGAGACTGCACAAGGCTAGTACCAGGTCAAATTTAGATTTAATATTTGCTTTCAAATGTATATTTAAGAATGTATTAATGAATACAGTGCTGTATTAAAGTGACTGGAAAGGTAGAAGTTTTTTTTTTCCTTAATGCAATCTCTGCATTAAGGTAAAAAATCCTTCTGAATGCAACTGCCCTCCCAGCAGGGGACCTCAGAAGAGGAGGATTGGGGCTGCTCTGTGCAAAACTATTGCACAGAGCACACCACCACTGACTGAGAAATGAGCGATCAGAGGTCATGTGATCACTCAGTTGTCTATCTTTTAGCTGAGGGGGGACCGTTGCAGCATCACAGCGATGCTGCAATCATATAGTTCATTATAAATGTATTTTTTAACCCCATACTTCTCCTTTAAATGTTTAAATAGCTGCAACCTCTCTTTCACAACAATTGGTATTTGATTGTAACCTCATATGACTCCTTAGTCCAAATTGTTGCTGCAGCTCCATCCATGTTGCATTTATGTAAAATATTTTTATTTTATGCCTTATTGTTGACTTTCCTGCTTGGCTACATTGCCAGTACAATATCTTCTCATTTATATTTGTTAATATTTTTAGTTGGCTTACTTTGCATTTAATATTTGCTATAATTACCTATTGAGTTGTACTTTCTATAACCCTTAAAGTATTTGGTATGACATAAGCTTTCATTTTACCATCTTTACCTTCTGTAATACTGAGAACATTTAAATAATCAGTCCAGAATAGACTGTATTAATGGTTATCAATAATGGTATTATTAAGATGGTATCAATTAAATTATAAAATATATTATTCATGTAATACTGTTTCGTAATTAGATTGTATTAAATATACTTATCCTATTTTTGGAAAGCCTGGTCATTGCATTTTAGAAAAGGATCATTCAGTTCAGTGGATGATACATGCTCAAGCTTCATGAACTGTGCTGCTCCAATAGACTTGTGCTAAGCAGTCTGAAAAGGGCTAAATGGGGTCAAGCTATATCCTATACATACTGGTGCCAGAATTTCCAGACAGAAGTTTGTAAAGTGTACGCTTGCAAACCGACATTTAATCAATCCACAGTTTAATGAGGTAACATATAACAGTTCTATTTAACAACGGATATAAACATCACAACAATATAGCCTACTGGAGATGTACAGGGGCTGTCTGTGCCTTTCTATAAATTATATAATAAAAGGTTTGCATAACGAGCCTTAAAGGGATGCCATGCAGGTCTGTTTAAAGCATTACTTTTATGTACTTTATACAAGTCTGATTTCAGTAGAAATTTTGTAAATCATGTTTTGGTTTGGTAAGGCCAGTGTGCTTGTCCCTGAGGGAAAAAATTGGATCAATCAATAATTTTACAAATCTGCATGACTGCACTTCTAATGAGTCATAATATATAGCAACATAATTTTTTTTTTAAAAATATATCTTTAAAATTGCATCCTTGAACTTCAGTCAAGTAAAGTGAAACTGGACTATATACTTATTCTCAAAAAATGTTCATACCCACTTCTTAATGGCCCTGTTTCTCTGCCTCCTTGTAACATTCTCTGTGAGCTGGTGAACTTCAACCTTTCCCCCTAACTTCTGTTTTTTTGGACCGAGTGCTGCATGTTAGTTGTGGCCATGTGCACTGCTCTTTGCACATCACAAACCCTAAAATCCATAGCTTCTAGTTCATCTTGGTAGAGAATAAGACAAGATGGCTACATAATGTTTGCAATTTTGCAGTTGTCACACTACATAGTATGACATTTTTAATCCTGCAATAATGTATTTTAAACATTTGTAACAGCTATTTGTTTAGGTGTGACCTCTCAATTTATTTTAGCTATGTCTAAAACAAATTAGTATTCAACAGTCACACCATTTACTTTTTTAGCTTTCCCTGAGAAAAGCACCTTTGCACAATTTTTATTAAACCATTATTGTATTACTAAAAAAATATACTAGGCTGTATTTGTCCCTCAAAATAAAATAGTTCTCCGGTATATCCAAACTTCAATCTCAAGATCTTTCAACATCATTTTCAGCCAAATGCCACCAGAGCAGAATGTACGTTTCCTGTACAATGCTGGAAGCAACCTGATTAACTTTACAGATAGTGTGGCTCTAATACAATGGATGTTTATTTCTGATTCCCTTTGAACATGAAAGAGTTCATTAAAGCTACTCCCTTGATACTTGTTGTACAATTGCTCAGAATAGTAACACCTGCCACCAGAATATTGTAAAGTAAAAGGCAAATTGTAAGATACTCATTTTTCATTTTGACTAGCCTTTTAATGTCATTCTCCTTATAACTATTGTCCCTATATATATATATATATATATATATATATATATATACATATAGAGAGAGAGAGCACAATATCTCTTGAGATACGTTTTTTTTAACAAACTTTATTGAGTTTTACCGTTTGCATGACAAATGTCATAACAGTGTAACATAACTGAACGCACCACTCTGGTTTAATCATCTGAAGGATTTCTCATTTAGAACATACATAACCATATATGAGTGAACATTTGATGTAGAGTAACAGGGGAAGAAAGCACCAGAAAATTGTCTATCATGGAGCCCAGTTGTGTCCATCATGTAAAACATGTCAAGAGCTCTGAGGCATCATTTTTGTATTGGGTGGTTCGTAGACTTGGAGGACTTATGATGAAAATGTGAGGATAAGTCCTTGAGAGACAGGGTTAAGTCTAGTTTTTCTTTGTGGAGCAAGGCTGGGATATCTGTTTTCACATCCAATATGCCGGGTTCACACACTGATGCACATTGTTTGAGGATGGCTCTTCTGCCCGCCATATAGCAAGTAACTAGCCAGGCTTTATTAGGGAGGTGTCGAAGAGAGCCATCTAGAAAACCAAAGAGTAGAGCAAAGGGGTCTTTGTGTGGTTCAATGCCTGTGACAGTGGCGGCATAATTTTCCTTTTGGTTTTAAAAGTTAGATATGCGTAAGCATGACCATAGCCTGTGTATTAGGGAAGGTTTGTTCCAGCCTCACCATGGACACTGTTGCTGACCCAATGGGTATAAGGGTGGCAGGTGGGGGACATAAGTTTGGTGCAGGTTTTTGAACTGTTGTTCGCGCCAGAATTTGTTGGTGATAAAGACATACATTGTGTTGTAGCCTTCCAGTATACGGTCCATGGCCTCTGGTGAGTCAAGGTTTGTTCCAGCCTCACCATGGACACTGTTGCTGACCCAATGAGTTTGAGGGTGTCAGGTTGGGGACATAAGTTCAGTGCAAGTTTTTGAACTGTTGTTTGCGCCAGAATTTGTTGAAAAGGCACACATTGGGGCTGATTTACTATTAACAGTGCGCTGCACCGGTTCATGGCTTAATTAGTGCGCTGGATGGATCCTTAATTAGGCGCATGAACCGGCGTAGCAGCGGGCGCAATGCAATTAATATGTAGAGCCGCTGCCGAACTCCCTTTAGAAGTCTATGGGAATGGAGCTGCGGTGGCTCAACGCGATTGGCACTGCGCTGATAAGCCATTCACCTCTGCAGCTAGGGGTTCGGTTCCCGGTCTCGGCTACATGTAAATTGAGTTTGGTGGTCTCAGCCCGGCTCCCGGTGGGTGTGCTATGCAAGGTAAGCCTGCGCTTAGTACGCCCACCCCCCTCCCACAAAAACCACCACACCTACACACGCACTCGAAATTGGGTTAACACACACGCACTTTGACCACGCGGTCTCTAAAAGAGAGGCGAAGGACTAACGGGGCTGGTTGAGCGGGCTAATCCTCTCACTCCCTTATAGGGAGTCCCTCTGCCCCGTTGGGCTTCAAAGCGGAGCAGGTAGGGCGGGCTGTGTGGGAGGATCCCCTCACACACCCACCATTGCCACCCGGGGCATGGAGAAAGGTGGCAGATTGCCTCTGGGGGAGGCCTGCCTACTCCTAACTCCTGCAGTCTCTCGAGTACACGCACAAAATACACTTATAAAAAAAAGAAAAAAAGAAAAAAAAGAAGTCTATGGGAGAAATCAAAAGTGTTATTATTAAAGGTTAATATGCAAGTTTTGTCCTAAAAAAGTGTTTGGAGACCTGAGTCCTGCCCCAGGGGACATGTATCAATGCTTTTTATATTTTTTTAAATGGACGTTTTTTCAGGAGCAGTGAATTTAATAATGCTTAAAGTGAAACAATAAAAGTGAAAAATCCACACCAGACCCTTATCCGAGAAGGTTAACCTGGCCGGTCGCAGAAAAGAGGGGGGGGACATAGTGCGCCCCCCCCTCTCCTGAACCGTACCATGCCACATGCCCTCAACATGGGGAGGATGTCCCCATGTTGATGGGGACAAGGGCCTCATCCCCACAACCCTTGCCTGGCGGTTGTGGGGTCTGCGGGCGGGGGGCTTATCAGAATCTGGAAGACCCCTTTAACAAAGGAGACCCCCAGATCCCTACCCCTACCATTTCACCAAAAAAAGTGTCAAAAATGTAAAAAAAAGACAATAGCCGGTTTTTGACAATTCCTTTATTAATATCTTCTTTCCGTGCTTCTTCTTCCTTCTTCTTCTTTTCTTCTTTCATTCGGGTTTCTTCCTCCATCTTCCTCTGCTTCTTTCTTGGGTCTTGGCATCTTGACCGGCGTCTTCTTCCATCTTCTTTTCCTTCCGTCGGCCTTCTCGTCCCGCATCTTCTTCTTCCTCTGCTTCTTTCTTGGGCCTTCTCGTCCGCATCTTGACCGGCGTCTTCTTCCATCTTCTTTTCCTTCCGTCGGCCTTCTCGTCCTGCATCTTCTTTTTCTTCCCCGGACGCTGCGCTTGAAATTGAATTCCCCGCTGTGTGCCACTCCTGGGACCCTGCCCCCCTCTGATGCCACAGGTAAACCCATAAGAAAGTCCCTGTGTGGTACGTGTGCGTCAGAGGGGGGCGGTGTCACATGAGCGTCACACGGCGGAGAATTCAATTTCCACGCGCAGTGTCCGGGGAAGAAGAAGCCGCGCAAGATGCGGACGAGCTTCCATTTGAAGTTCCCGTTGTGTGATGCTCAGTGACCCCGCCCCCCTCTGACGCACATATACCACACGCAGACTTTCTTATGAGTTTACCCGTGGCATCAGAGGGGGGCGGGGTCACAGGAGAGGCACACGGCGGGGACTTCAATTTCAAGCGCAGCATCCAGGGAAGAAGATGCGGGACGAGAAGGCCGACGGAAGGAGAAGAAGATGAAAGAAGACGCCGGTCAAGATGCAGACGAGAAGACCCAAGAAAGTAGCAGAGGAAGAAACCCGAATGAAAGAAGAAAATAAGAAGATGGAATAAGAAGAAGAAGCGCGGAAAGAAGATATTAATAAAGGAATTGTCAAAAACCGGCTATTGTCATTTTTTACATTTTTGACACTTTTTTTGGTGAAATGGTAGAGGTACAATGTACCCCATTACCATTAAACACAGGGGGGGGCCAGGATCTGGGGGTCCCCATTTGTTAAAGGGGTCTTCCAGATTTCGATAAGCCCCCCGCCCGCAGACCCCCACAACCACCGGCCGGGGTTGTGGGGATGAGGCCCTTGTCCCCATCACATTGGCGGACCGTATGTCCGCTTTTTCATCCATCCGTGTACAGATAAAAAAGGGACATACATTGATCCTAATGAGATTGCGGGTGAACATCCATAGGGGAGAGCGGAAATCTGACAGGGCGGTCCCTGCACAGTGTGCGGGGACCACCCTGTCATCCGCCGGCTCAGCAGGGATCAACTGAGCGATCCCCGCTGAGCAAGTGGAGGTTCACGGGGCGGATCATCACAGATCCATCCCGTGTGAAAGAGGCCTAACAGCAATGCAGTAAAGTCACTGAGGTCTCTGCAGTGTTGTCACCCTTCTAGAGGAAGCTTAACTAGCAGGATCACCAGTTATTTATAAATATTATCTAAAAAAATGAAATTCAGTAGTGTCAGATTGTGTTACTAAAGATTTTTTTTTTTTTTTAAATCAAAGTATACTTGTATGTTTAATAAGAAAAGGGAACAACATAACTCCATGACATGGTAACATTTGCCAATAGTTTTTCAGTACGTTCAACATTTTTGACACTTACATGCCACTTGCTTATGTCTGTTTTGGAAATTACGTTATTATAGAAATACCCATCTGCCAAAACAATAAAATTTGTCACACCTGAGTTAGTATGATTTGTTTGGGGGTTTTGCTTGTTATCTAGTTTCATCTTTTTCCACCGCTCAGAAAGATAAATGTACGCAGAGAACAAAGCAAAACATCAGCTTTTTTCTAACATAAATGTCATTCTATTCTCCGTACAAGTGACCTACAAAATAAAATGCATATTGTAACATTTATGCCATTTCTCAATTTCTCATCTGCCCTTCTAATGCGTTGTCTGAAAAGCAAATGTTGCCTTTGGTGATAAAAAAAAATCTTTTAGTATTTAACTTTGTTTTATTATTTGTGGTTGTTAGAGTGCAAAGTGATTATCACTCAAAATAAAGCTCTGCTATGAGGCTTTTTAGACATTTAAATACTCTTCGTGAAAGTGTACTTTGTGCATCAGGGACTGTATCAGGGACATGAGAAACTGTATTCTGTGTTGTGTTCTTGATGTGTAATCTGCTGACCTGTAGATGTCATTCACATAACATTTTAGACGCACTATAATATGTTTTTTACACCAAGTGAAATCTCAGAAATTGATTTTTTTCAAACCAAACTTGTAACATGTCCAGGTCATGTCCTTACCAGACAGAGTGATAGGATTAGTTTCTTTAATATCAGGGAAAGGGTAGGAAAATCCATTTTTTTTTATTTTTTATGAAAATGCCTAAAAAAAATAATCGTTAATAGACAGGCCCTTTAAAAAAATATAATTCCTTGTTTCTTTCAACTACACCTCTATATTTATTTCTAGAAAAGACTCAGTGATGTTTAGCCAAAATTAAAGTATTTCTATAGGCATTTTTTTGTTACAGATAGCGCTGATGTTTGTGTTCCCACTGGTGAAAGTCTTTTAGCTAGATTCAGGTAGGCCGCCCTAACTTTGCGGCGGCGTAGTGTATCGTGTTTACACTACGCTGTTGTAAGTTAGCGAGGCAAGTACATGATTCACAAAGTACTTGCCTGCTAAGTTACGGCGGCGTAGCGTAAATGCGGCGGGCGCAAGCGCGCCTAATTCAAAATAGGCTGAGGGGGCATGTTTTATGATAATTTGGTTTGACCTGACGTGATTGACGTTTTTTTGGAACAGTGCATGCGCCGTCCACCTACGTTTCCCAGTGTGCATTGCGGCTAAGTACGCCGCACGGTCCTATTGATTTCGACATGGACGTAAATGACGTAAAATCCTATTCACGGACGACTTACGCAAACAACGTAACATTTTCGAATTTCGACGCGGGAACGGCGGCCATACTTTAACATTGGCTACGCCACCTTGGGGGCATGTTTATCTTTAGGCGGCCTATCACTTACGCAAACGGCGTATCTTTACTGCGACGGGCGGACATACGTTCGTGTATAGGCGTATCTAGTAATTTACATATTCTATGCCGACCACAATGGAAGCGCCACCTAGCGGTCAGCCTAAATATTGCACCCTAAGAATACACTTAAACTTAGGTCGGCGCAGATTCCGAGTTAGGTCGGCGTATCTACTGATACGCCGGCCTAACTCTTACTGAATCTAGCTATCTGTCTCAATTTATCCTGGTGGCCATTGTCACCAGTATGGAAAGTAATTGAAAATCAAAAATGTTATGGTTGTCCCCAAAAAGGATTTTTATACTAAAAGAACAAAAAACAAACACTTTCTTTACTCTTTCCAAGCTCAGTTAAATATATGCACTTTAAACCTTGAGGTGCATACATGAAGCACATACTACTTGCTGATTTCTTCAATTTGTCATTCCAGCATTGCTATAATGTACTTATCCAACAGATTTGTTAGTGTTCATTTATTTTAACAGTGCAAATTGCCAAAACTTGTTTTCACCCAGAGTTCAGCGTTTAGTGTTTTGAACATTTGCACAAATACTTTTATATGGTATTACTTAAATTTCAAAAGCATGCTGTATCTCTATTACTACTCTATTATACAACAAATGATGACTTACTGGTAGCTTCTTGGCTTCAATACAGGAATGGGATAAGTAACTTTAAGGCTGGGTTCACACATGTGGCTGTGGTTTAAGTGTGGCAGTCCGGTGTGGTTCTGTTCACCAATTTAGGTGCACATTTTTACCTGAAATCACACCTGGACCAGACCCAAAATCACACTGGACCCTTTTTAAAACCGCAGCCTCCCCAGCACATGTGTGAACTGTCTCCATGCATTTTTAACCGCATCCAAATCACATATATGTGAACTGAGCCTAAAACTTGAGCGATTTTAAAGTATAACTGCACTTTTACCTTAAAGTATAACTGTTTACCAAAAGTAATGCAGTTTTACCTTTGCTCCAAGCAGCCTGAAAAAAAAGTCAATATGATGTGTTTTCCATTACTGATGATAAATCGTGTTTCCAGCAGCTTGGTCTAGCCAAGTCCAGTTTCCAGAAATACAGCCTGCAGATACCTGCAGTACATCCCACTGTTCTCCAAAATAACTGCTCCTATGAGACAGATTGATAGTTCAGAATCAATATCTACATTTTACAAATGGCCCCTTCTAGTGGCCAGAAAAGACAGAAGCTGCAGGTGTAAACATTTACCTCCAGAAAAATATTCATCATATTGACATTTTTTCATAGCCTGCAGGGACAAGTGTATTTTTGCTGAGAATACAGTTCTACTTTAAATACAGTCAATTTAAAAATAATAAACTCTGTTAAAACCTTTTTTGTTAATCCATTATTGTATATATATATATATATATATATATATATATATATATATATATATATATATATATATATATATATATATATATATATATATATATATATATATATATATATAATCAGTGCTTTAGATAGAAAAATAAATACATTCTCTGGTGTCTCTGCCAATTCTAAAACTGAAAATGGAGCATTTGACACTTACTTGGACAGATGCCAGTCTATTGTAACAAGCTGTAACATCCAGCAAAATGATACCAAATTTGAGCCAAATGAGATGACAGAAAAAGTAATGGCCCAAACAAAAGCCTAAGCAATATCAACAAAATCCTGAAGATTCAAGGATGGGAAGATTGATAGCCAAGGGATCAAACGTTACTTCTGCCAATATATTCAGTAGAAATCAATAACTGCTTATCTGTAGCTAGATGTACCCAACGTGTTCTGCGGCAGGTGTAGGATTCACGCTTACTGCATTCCAGCCACTGTTATCATTAATAAACTGGCCTCTCAGTACTGTGTCACTAGATCAGTCATCCCATAGCTGAGAAACTCTGCAAACTGCAATACGGTGCGTGACTGAAGCCTTTACCTGAGACCTACAGTACTTTAGAGTCAATGCCTATGCCAGGACTACTCTGGAATCATTAAGTGACCCCTACTGTCACTGAGCTCTGACAAATGTGTTTTAAGATATAATCTTAACAGAGCACTTTTGTGTCAAGTACTTTCTTCCCAGAGGCAGCTCTCTATTCAACATATTATGAAAATCAGGACTCAGATATAGATAAGCATTGCTTTATATGCTCGGTGATGAAGCATCACTGCGGAACAAAGCAGTTTCATTGTGATGGGATTGTATTATAAAAAATAAAAGATAATACGCTTCTTCAGACTTTGTCAGTATAGCCATTTTATCTGTCGGAAAAATAAAATATTTGCAACTATCCATCCATTCTGTGATTTTACAGCACACACTAATCATTAGATGAGGCGACAAAACAAATATGATTTCCTATTTATGCCAAGGATTAGGTTAACACCATTCAGTTTTCTCTTTCAGTTTTTTATGTGTGCCGGCATAATTGCTCTTTTTGGGCAATATTATCATTATCAGTTATTTGGAAAAATGCTGATGTCTTTCCGAAAATATTTTTAGTATTTTTTTTTTCCTGTGTGAATTTAAATAAGGAAGAACAGAAAAAAATAAAGAGATAAAATTAGCCTTGATGAAAACCTGTAACAGAATGGTGCCATTATGATTTTTTTTCTCTCCACTTCCCTACTCTAATTAATCATGCTAATTAACAAGGCTGAATTTGATAATGTGAAAGATGTTTCAAATAAGTTACTTAATACAGTTATGGCTAATTGCAGGGACAGTTATGCAATAACTCATTCTTCCATGTATAATGGCAGCCCTGAGTCCTAGATATCACGTTAGCGGTATGAAACAGCTGTGCCAGATTACCAGAACTGAAAACTGTTGGTCAGTAGTAATAGTAGTAATGCCACTGACGGGAAAAAAGTTGAGGGTAAATTCCTCTAATGGGAATGCAACATCAATAATCACATATCGGCCATGAATAAGCACTGAAATAGTGTGAAACGCGTCGGCTGTCCCTTCTTCTTGCTGTGTTCTGTGATGCATAGCCCATTTTTACTAATAAAGACAACTTTTGAAGTTTCCTTGGAGTGCGGCTGTCCATCCCTTTTGAAACTCTACATTTGCCTCGTGCATTGCCAGCACCTTGGTTTCCTGAGAGGTTCCTAAATTGCATACAAGATCCACCTGGAGCGGCGACTCCCTTTCAACATCAATAAAGTTACTTTTAGCACTGTTTGGGAACATCAGGACATCTGTAAGCGTGTTTACTTGCTGTCCATGACCAAACTGGGAAGATTTCTGTCACAAAGACAGGAAGAGAGGGGCAATCTTCAGTGCTGCCTTCCTCCTGGGGATGACTTCCTTCCGATACATCTCTTTGGGATAGCGGTCGGATGTCGACGATATGACACACTTTCAGTTCGCCGGAGGTTTGGAGAGTGGCCAGCTTGCATTCCAGTGGCCATTAGCTGCTTTAAAGTCATTGTTTTAGAATACCCAAGGAGATTTTACTATGTGGTGCATAACTCTCTCTCTGCGGAAATCGGTCATTAGATGTCTGCTGCACAGAGGTATTTGTAGTATGAGGCAGCGATCCTGGTGTATTTTGATGTGGATATACACTGTATATATTCACTTAGTTATATTGCGTATTAACTTATAATTACCTTTACTAAGTCATGTGGTTGGCTTGGGGCAATGATCTATATCCATGCATATTGCTAGTTATTTTGATGGGTGCATTTGTATTTATATTCACATGTTTATAAATTACTTTTTGGCTATCACCTTTGACCCTATCTGTGGCTATATATATATGATGATAGTTGGCTGGGATGGTCACAGCTCTAAGTAAGGGGTGTTCTCCCCAAAGCACGTCAGCTTTGCCAACACAGTGGTGCATCAGGTCTGGTCATGTGATATCTGCAGTGGATCATGATTTGTTGTAATACAACATCTGCATATTTCCTATTTATGTAAGTATGTATTTGGCTGTTTGTTCTCTACATTAAGAAACCTTTGGTAATGCACTAGGCGTTTGCACCCTCCTGTGTGCTTTTTTACTTCTGCATCTGCCGAACCTTGAGCCGGGCATTTAGAGTGCATGTGCCACTGACGTCAGTGGCTGCATGCAAAGGGAATATCTCCTAAACCAGGTTTAGCAGATATTAATTTATTATAGGCTTACATTTAGGCAAAAGTGTCAAATTTGGGTATACAACTGCTTTAAAGCGGGGGTTCACCCTTAGAGGGCACTTTTCCCCCTTAGCTTCCTGCTCGTTATTACTAGGGGAATCGGCTATTTATTTTAAACTATGTGCAGTACTTACCCGTTTACGAGACGCATCCTCTCCGTCGCTTCCGGGTATGGGCTTCGGGAATGGGCGTTCCTTCTTGATTGACAGGTTTCCGAGAGGCTTCCGACGGTCGCATCCATCGCGTCACGATTTTCCGAAAGAAGCCGAACGTCGGTGCGCAGGCGCAGTATAGAGCCGCACCGACGTTCGGCTTCTTTCGGCTACGAGTGACGCGATGGATGCGACCGTCGGAAGCCTCTCGGAAGAATGTCAATCAAGAAGGAACGCCCGCTCCAGAAGACCCATACCCGGAAGCGACGGAAGAAGATGCAGCTCGAAAACGGGTAAGTACTGCACATATTTTAATATAAATAGCCGATTCCCCTAGACCGAACGAGCAGGAAGCTAAGGGGAGATTTTTTTTTTTTTTTTAAATGGGTGAACTCCCGCTTTAAGATTGAGACTTTATGGCAATATTCTAAGTGCTGGAGTTTTTTTTTTTTTTTTTGTACTAATAAAAAGCTGACCGATTTCCTAACCTTTCCCCATGCTTCTGAAGGGCTCAGTCACATTAGTGCCGATGCCCTTACTTATGCAAGAAGGTTAAAAAAAAAATATATATTAAATTACAAATGTTATACTTGCCTGCCCTGTGCAATGGTTTTGCACAGAGCAAACCCAATCATTTTCTTTTTGGGTCCCCCAGCAGTGGCCCTGGCTCCGCTCCCTGCCGAGTACCCCCAATAACAAGTCTATTGCCATAGAGTCACTCCAGAAAGCTTGTTCCTTATTATAAATGTATTTTATTTTTTCATACCCATATATAACTTACAAAAAGAATCACCTTCAAAAATACATACAAATTACATTAACATAAAGAAAAAACAACAACAAATAACAACAATGACAACATTATGGTTCTATCCTGCAACCTCCTAGATTTCATCTCTCTTCTACCTAGGCCCTCTCTTCTCCTTCTCATCTCTCGTGGCCACCTATATTGTGCTACTTAAAAGTGCATTGTGCTCATTTCTCCTACCTTAGAAATCAATATTGTGACCTCTATATATACCTTTTTCCCCTTCATCCCCTAGCGGGTTCCTTGTGTAAAAAATAAATTAAATAAACAAATCAATCTCCCCCACCTATATTATGATATTTAGAGTGCATTGTGCACATTGTCCCACACCTTATCTTATAATTTAATAATTTACTACTGTGATAATATATATATATAAAAATAAAAAAAAAGGTGGGAGGGGAAAAGAAAAACTCCCCTGGAAAATGGGGGGAGAAGACAAGGCCTGCTACTCCCACCTTGGACCCTGCCAACCAGGGTTTTTTAAGTATCGCCTTCCCTACTCATATATCCTGCATATATCGGGGACTGTCTAAACTCTACCCAAGGGCTCCAAGTTCTAGTGTCTCCGCTCTTAGATTCCTCATATTGGTACGCTGCCTCCTCCATAATTCTTATTTTTTCTACCTCCCTCAACCATTCCTGAATTGGTGGGGCTTGCTTTATTCGCCACTGTTTAGGCATCAATACCTTTGCTGAGTTTAGTAGGAATGGGATAATTGTTGCTTTATATTTCTTCCTAGGAATAGTTGTTGCATGGAACAAACATTGCCAGAAAGCTTGTTCCTGAGTTGTGCTCCTGTGAATAGACATTGTCCATTCACACACTGTGTGGCTCGGCCCCACCTCTGCTCTCTACTCATTGGCTCACTGGCTGTGATTGACACACATGCTCTCATGCACATTACTGGATCGGGATGGGGTTCAGGTAAGTAATAGGGGGGCGGGGGGAGATGCTCCCAGAAGTTTTTTTTTTACCTTAATGTATAGAATCAATTAAGGTAAAAAATATTCTGCCTTTAGAACCACTTTAAGTAATTTTAGACATACATTTTAAATCCTATATTGCAGAAGTGATATTGTTGCTCTACATAAAGATGGCCTAGGCTATACGAAGATTGTCAAGACCCCAAACTGAGCTTCAGTACCTGTCCGCGAGAATGTGTTTCCAGCACGACCGCATCACGCTGGTTCTCGGTGACAGGGTGCTGACATTACGCACTCGCTGCAATAGGAAAAGCACATTCCAGCTAGCACGAGATAGAAGCGATGGGGATCCGACTTGTATTCCCGTCAATTCTAGACGCTGTTTGGTATGAATCATGAGGGGGAACTCCACACCGAATTTTAAATAAAAAACCGGCATGGGTTCCCCTCCAGGAGCATACCAGGCCCTTGGGTCTGGTATGGATTGTAAGGAGAACCCCCCTTACGCTGAAAAAACGGCATGGGGGTTCCCCCAAAATCCATAACAGACCCTTATCCGAGCACGCCCCCTGGCTGGTCAGGAATGGGGGTGGGGGCGAGCGAGTGCCCCCCACCCCAAAGCACCCTGTCCCCCATGTTAATGAGGACTGGGCCTCTTCCCGACAACCCTGGCCGTTTGTTGTCGGGGTCTGGGGGCAGGGGGCTTATCGGAATCCGGGGGCCCCCAGATACCGGCCCCACACCCTAGGTGAATGAGTATGGGGGTACATCGTACCCCTACCCATTCACCTGGAGGAAAAGTGTCAAAAAATAAACAGGTTTTTAAAATCATTAGTCGGCTCCGGGGGTCTTCTTCCGACTTCTCCGCTCTCCGGGGGTCTTCTTCTGACTTTGGGGGTCTTCTTTCGTCTTCTCCGCTCTCTTCTTCTGCTCTCCGGTGTCGTCTCTGCGATCCACGGTTCTTCTCCCGCTCTCCGGTGCCTTCTTCCTTCTACTGTGCTGCGTTATTTTCTTTGCATCTCTTTTACTAGCGGCAGCCAGCCCGGTCCTCCTCGTCGCCTTTTCCCTCTTCTGTTCTTCTGATGTTGACTCGACGC
The DNA here is from genome assembly GCF_905171775.1 of Rana temporaria. NCBI lineage: Eukaryota > Metazoa > Chordata > Amphibia > Anura > Ranidae > Rana > Rana temporaria. Next base: position 408,509,158 of record NC_053490.1, read on the forward strand.
TCCCTCCCACTGTAATTCCGGGTGTGCGGTGCACTATTTATATAGGCCTGTTATGATGTCGCAGTCCCAGCATGCTCCGGGTGGTGACGACATAATTACCCCGCCCCCTTATGTCGTCACTACGTATGAAGTAGTAATGTGGAGATGAGCGGGAGGAAGGAGTGAGAGCTTTTGGAGGCTCAGAAGATTAAGGGGCAGATCCTCAAAGAAATTACACGGCGTATCTTTTGATACGCAGCGTAATTTCGAATTTTGCGCGTCATATCTTTGTTTTGGTATCCACAAAACAAGATACGACGGCATCTGTGTTAGATCCGACAGGCGTACGTCTTTGTACGCCGTCGGATCTTAGATGCAATTTTTCGGCGTCCGCTAGGTGGCATTCTTGTCGTAATCTGCGTCGAGTATGCAAATTAGCTATTTCTGACAATCCACGAACGTACGACCGGCCGTCGCATTTTTTTTACGTCGTTTCCGTTTGGCTTTTTCCGGCGTATAATTAAAGCTGCTGTATGGTGGCGTACTCAATGTTAAGTATGGCCGTCGTTCCCACGTCTAATTTTAAAAATTCTACGTTGTTTGCGTAAGTCGTCCGTGAATGGGGCTGGACGCCATTTACGTTCAGGTTGAAAACAATGACGTCCTTGCGATGTCATTTGGAGCAATGCACCCTGGGAGCTTTTACGGACGGCGCATGCGCAGTTCGTTTGGCGCGGGGACGCGCTTAATTTAAATGAAGCATGCCCCCTACCCGCCCAATTTGAATTCCGCCGCGAGAGATACACTACGCCGCCGTAACTTACGGCGCAAATTCGTTAAGGATTCAAACAAAAGCCAGGTAAGTTACAGCAGCGTAGCGTATCTTACATCTGCGCCGGGCGCAGTCTATGTATGTGGATCTGCCCCTAAGGCCGTGTACAGACGACCAAACATGTACGATGAAAGCGGTCCGCCGGACCGTTTTTCCATACATGTCTGGCCGGGGATTTCTGTACGATGGCTGTACTAACCATCGTACAGAAATCCGCACGTAAACACTACGCGGGGCGTGTCCGCGGCGTCGCCGCGACGATGACGCGGCAACGTGGGCGGGCCTGCCAGTTAAATGCTTCCACGCATGCGTCAAAGTCATTCGACGCATGCGAGGGATGGCGGGCGCTCGGACATGTACGGTAGGTCTGTACAGACGACCGAACATGTCCAAGCGGGCAGGATTCCAGCGGACTGTTTTAAAACAAGTCCAGGAATATTTGCCCGCTGGGAAAAGGCCCGGCGGGCAAATGTTTGCTGGAATCCTGCACGCTCGGGCCTACACACGACCGAACATGTCTGCTGAAACTGGCCCGCGGACCAGTTTCAGCAGACATGTTTGGTCGTGTGTACGGGGCCTAAGTCTTCTGGAATCATCAGTGTGGACTTCAACAGAAGATTTCCTCACATCACAAAGGAGTTTGGTGACCTGAGCAACAGGAAGGGTAAGTATGTTATCTCTTTTTTTACAAGTATTTTTTTTAAATAGCAATAGGGTCCCTTTTACTTCCTATTAAACTTTATGTTAAAAAACATGATGTTGTAGAACTGTCTTTTCTCGCTAAGTTCACGTAAGAGGCCTCTAAGGCTTTACCTGGTATTTGTTTAAAATTCTGGAAGTGCAAGTTCATTTTATGCTAATTTCACACATCTAATGGCTTTTAGATAGTGATGATGGTTAGTCCCAGCTGATGTACATTGGTCTCAAACTAATAATGTAGACATGCAAGCTTTCCTGTACTAATGACAATTCATTAAGTCGTACAATACCTTCCTCAGCTTTTTTTTTTTCATTTCATACAGTTAAGTCAGGGACAATGTTTTTAATTGGAAATCCTTCTTGCATGTACAGTACTTTGGAAACACATCTTGGAAATAACCAGGGAGCAACATGGAGTTGCCCAAAGCTTTAATATCTCATTGATCAACTAAGTTAAATAATTTTCACTATCACTAAAAATCTAAATATTAAAGTATTATGTTTACATCCTGTTACTATATGATGAAAAAAGCCTCATAATATAATCTAAAACCTTCCCTGACTGTGCAAACCCTTCCTGCATTTGTTTCTCCCAGACACTGCAAATCACATTGAGATGGTTTCAGCAATGAAGACAGTGTTGGCCATCCAGAAAGCACTAGGCGCATCATCATTGCCACAACAGCCTTAATAGCTGCATTAGGTGGACTTCACTGGCAGGCTCAGTAGGTATTTGTGAAACTTTGTATGGGGACTTTTTCTTTTTTTTTTTTTTTCTTTTTTTTTTTTCACAAAGAGTCTTTATTGGGTGAATAATAAAGCATAATACATCAAACACTTACAGAAGCACAATAACTGTGAAGGATTGTATACATCAAAAAATGAACAATCATAAAGAGGTTGCAAATAATCAATTTCATATAGGCATATATGTAGCAAAAGTGCCTTCATTATAGAACTAAGATGAGGGAATATAGTTGCTTGGTCAAATCAGTATTTTCTTTTTAACATACCGTGACCAGAGCAATATAGTACAATGTTATCTTAGTAAAACTTTACTACCCTAGGGAGGTGATCATGATTTTTTTTACACACTATGATTGCTTATAACAGTGAATATAACCGTTATAAACAACCATTTTTTTTCTGAAAGAAATGCATTCATTCAGTGGGTACTATTGTCATTAGCTGTGATTGGCCACAGCGGAACACCTGGTACGGATAGGCTGTGATTGTCCTTGTCTGTACCGTGCGATAACTGTGACCCTGCTTATAATGCCAATCTGATGTGTCAGTCCCTAACACCCAGTACTCTTCGGTGCCCTCTTCAATGCAGTGCTTAGCGTATGAGTTGGGAAGAAGGGTAGCAGTATGGAAATACCATTTTCAAAAAAGAAGTGGTTGCTTGATAAATCCTGTCAATATATTGTGACATAAAAAAAAAAAAGGGTTGAGTGGATGGGATAATGGTTGGAGAGAAACCCAGATTAATAGTTGGAGGGGGATTGTGAGAAGTTTATCAGGTTTAAAATGGAAGTTATCCAAACCATTATTACACAAATAATCCCCATTTCAAGATACAATATTTGCAACTCTGCTTAGCTACTCTTGTTATTCACAATCCTGCCACACTATCCAGCATCATAAGTTTGTGTAAGTTTGGCTAAACAACTCCAGCTCGCAGGGATAAAAAAATTGTTAGGATAACCACATTGTACAATGCAAAAAAAATGTTATGCCCCATACACACGGTCGGAATTTCTGACAATAAATGTTCGATGTGAGGTTTTGGTCAGATATTTCGACCGTGTGTATGCTCCAACGGACATTTGCTGTCAGAATTCCCGACAACAAATGTTTGAGAGCTGGTTCTCAATTTTTCCGACAACAAAAGTTATTGTCAGAAATCCTGATCGTCTGTATGCAATTGTGACGCACAAAAATCCTACGCATGCTCGGAATCAATTTGACGCATGCTCGGAATCATTGAACTTCATTTTGCTCGGCTCGTCGTAGTGTTGTACGTGACCACATTCTTGACGTTCGGAATTTCCAACAACATTTGTCTGATCGTGTGTATGCAAGACAAGTTTGAGCGAACAATCCGTCTGAAAAAAATCCACGGTTTTGTTGTCGGAATGTCCGATCGTGTGTACGCGGCATTACAGTGCGTAACCTTCAATTTTCAATATAATATTTGGGAATAGGTGATTATAGGAGATACATATAGAGTGATTTAAATTAGCCATACAAATGATTACTTTTCATTTTGAAATACATACACATTGAGACTTAAAGTGTTATATTTGCCTGGCGGTCTATTTTAACATAAAAACTTACATTGGTTGCACTTAAAAATTGCTTTCTTAGCCATATAAAATGTTCTGCATCTTCTCTTCATTAATTATCTCCACCAACCAACAGACATGCTTAGCTGCTTAAAATAATCAAGGTCAGATTTTCTATTCATACCTTCATAACATCAGACCTTTACACCATTAATATTTGTTAAATTGCTACTTTCTGTGTCGGTTAATGGCCATTATAATTAGAGGTAGCATGAGAACCTAAGATTTGGAGTCACAAAGGCTACAGTAAATTCTTTAGTGCAGTAATAATACCCATTAAGGTACCAGGTTTTACATTAAAAAATGTGTAGAATTTATTATAATTCATCTATTTAAGGAACAATTGTAGGAGTCAAGTAAGCACAAATGTCAGTTTAAAGGATAAGCATACTTTGTATTAACACTGCTCAAAAACCCTTCCCTCTGCTTAGCAAGTATGATCCTACACAGCAAACAAAAGAGCTGACTTACTAAAGGAGTTGAGACTCTTCACTAAATAAAGAGAAATTTGCTTTCACGTGAGTGGACAATTGTACTGAACACACCCTAAACTGCAAGTTCACCTTCAGCACAAAAATTTGAATTCCTTCATAAATCATGCCTAAACTTGATGACAATCTTAATGTGCATAATACTTTTTTGCAAAAAATTACTCACCCCTGAGTTCTGCCAATCCCATTTTTGGGAGTCATTTTAAAAAATGCACTACAAGATTCTCTTCTGCATCCTTCTTCCTTCTGGCAATGCCTTTTGGGATTGTAGTTCACTGAGCTCATAAGAAACTACAAGCCCCCTGACTCTTTGGGGGTAATCCACAAAGATCCGGCGTAACTTAATTTTTCCCATTTAAGTTACACTGCCTTAAAATTTCTACCTAAGTGCCCGATCCACAAAGCACTTACCTAGAAATTTTGGGCTGTGTAACTTAAATTCCGCCGGCGCAAGGCGTTCCTATTTTCATGGGGGCGATTCCCATTTAAATTAGGCGCGCTCCCGCGCCGGCCGTACTGCGCATGCTGATGACGTCATTTTCCCGACGTGTATAGCGCGAAATTACGTTACGCCGAGCTTTGTGGATTGCGACGGGTCAATAAAGTTGCGTTGAAAAAAAAAAAAGATACGGCGCGAAAAAAAAATTAAAAACAAAAAAAAATCGCGTCGCTGGACAGAAGGGTCTGTTTTTACAAGGTGTAAACAGTTTACACTTTGTAAAAGCAGCCCTAATTTTGTGTTTGCAAACTAAAACTTACAGAGAAAAAACGAAGCTGAAAAGCTTCGTGGATCTCCGTAAATGCTAATTTACATACCCGAGGCGGCATTTCGACACGAAATGCCCCCAGCGGCGGATGCGGTACTGCATCCTAAGATCCGGCAGTGTAAGTCTCTTACACATGCCGGATCTTCTGCCTAACTATGGAAAACTGATTCTGTGGATCAGTTCCATAGTTAGAAACAGGGATGCGACGGCGTAACAGCAGTTATGCCGGCGTATCCCTTTTGAGGATCTGGCCCTTTGTCTTTGTGGCTGGCACGTGCACTAGCATTTTATATGCTCAACTTTCTCCTTTCCCCTGTGAGCTGCACACTGCTGTAGTTATTTTTTTCCTTATTTATTTAACTTTTTTTTTTTTTACACTGTCCCGTTAAAAAAAAATTGGATCACTTTTATTCCTATTCCAAAGAATACAAACATCCCTTGTAATAGAAAAAAAACATGACCGGACCGCTTTAATTTGAGATCTGGGGTCAAAAATACCTCAGATCTAGGGATGGGCTGAACTGACCCCTCTTCAGTTCGCAACTGAACTTTCGAACACGAGAAAGCTCAGACTCGAATAACGAACCCCATTAAAGTCATTAGGACCCAAACGTCAAAAATCAAAAGTGCCCATGTTAAAGGCTTATATGCAAGTAAGTGTGCTTACAAAGGTTATAGGGGCCTGGGTCCTGTCCTGGGGGACATGTATTAATATAAAAAAAGAGTTTGTGAAAAACAATTTTTAACCACATGAATACTGGGCACTTTCACCCCCGTCCTTCCCAGGCTAATTTTCAGCTTTCAGCGCTCTCACATTTTCAGTGACAATTGTGTGGTCATGCTACACTGTACCCAAATGAAATTTTTATAATTTTGTTCACACAAAAGCTTTCGTTTGGTGGTATTTATTCACGTCTCCATTTCTTATTTTTTGCGATATAAGCGAAAAAAGAGCGAAAATTTTGAAAAAAAAAACAATATTTTCTTTATTCTTTTTTAAAAGAAATCCAATAAAATCTAATTTTGTCATAAATTTAAGCCAAATTTATTCTGCTATGTGTCTTTGGTAAAAAAAATCCTGCTAAGTGTATAATAATTGGTTGGTGTGATCACGGACATATGTACGGAGATAATCATGTACAGATGTGCGCAGGTGATCACAGACGTATGTATGCAGATAATCATTGGGACATATGATTTTACTGTTACATATGTGGGGGACAGGTGTTTTTACTATGTGGGGACGTGTGTGTGGGGACTTTGTGTGTTTTACATTGTGTGTTACTAGGCTGGTAAACAGTGTGTAAAAAGCTGTAAAAAACAGCTCATACACACTGATCACCAGCCGGCTGCAGCGATCCACTCTCCTCTTCTCACGACAACTAATGTGTGAGGAGAGCCGATCGCCTAGCAACCGGCACTCTGTTTACATCACATGATGGCTGTGATTGGACAGCTTGCATGGAAAATCAATTTAATTGTCTTTTTTTTTCTTTATAAATGTCAGGCACTATATTTAAAGGAATTTTTCATTTGTATTGTTTTACTTTAAGCATCATTAAAATCACTGCTCCTTATCCACTTCAGCCCTGGAAGAATCTACCCAATTTTTTTTGCGATATGGCACCGCATCACTTTAACTGACAATTGCAATTCTGTACCGAAAACAAAAGTGATGACTTTTTTTCCCCCATAAATAGGGCTTTTGTTTGGCGGTAATTGATCACCTCTGTGGTTTTTATTTTTTGCACTATAAACAGATTAAGCATAAATTTTGAAAAAAAAAATATATATATATTTTTTTTTTACTTTTTGCTATAATAAGTATCCCCAAAAATGGACAATAACATCTCAAAATGGGGACTTTTGATTTTTCAAGCCATACAAAAACTTTGCTAAGTAAAATGTTTCTATGTCTTTAATCAGTTTCAGTACTCACAAGCAACAGAGGTATGGTGTGCTATGAAGATCATTGTTCTTTAGGAGCGTATGTGCGTAGTGTTAAAGTGTTACTAAACCCACAACAGTAAAATCAGTCTTTATATGCAGTAAAGCATGCTTGTTATACTCACTGTGGGACCTAAGGGGTTAATCCTCTGCATTTGATACTGTCTTCTCTGATACTCCCTTTATTTTACTGCCCTCAACCCATCTGCTAATAGTACAGAGTTATAGGAGGCACTCTGTACATGCTCAGTTTGGTGTGTATTGCTAGAGTTTTTTTTTCTTTTTTGGGAGGGTGCATGTGATCAGCACAGGGCCAATCAGCACTGTCCAGACATAGGGTCAGGGATCATGCAGTCTCATAGGACAGTCAGGCTGGCCATACATTATACAATTTCAATCTATAGATTTCCTTTAGATTTACCAAAACCATATAATATGAGGTCAAATTTAAACACTTTCAATTTGTATGCAATCAGGCAGGCCCTTACTACCACACAGTTTAAGGTAAATCTAAAGGAAATTAAATAAGAGAATTGCATGGTGTATGGCCAGCTTCAGAGTATAATGAACATTCCTCCTACAAGCTTAACCACTTCAATACCAGGCACTTTTGCCTCTTCCTGCCCAGGACAATTTTCAGCTGTCAGCGATGTTGCACTTTGAATGCATGGTCATGCAACACTGTACCCAAACGAAATTTGTATAATTTTCTTCCCACAAATAGAGCTTTCTTTTGGTGGTACTTGATCACCACTGGGGTTTTTTTGCTAAACAAACTAAAAAATACCCCCATTTAAAAAAAAAAAAACGTTTTTCTTCGTTTGTGTTATAAAATGTTGTTTTCTCCTTCACTGATGGACTCTGATGAATTGGCACTGATAAGGTGGCAATGATGAGGAGGCACTGATATGTAGAATTGATGGGCACTGATAGGTGGCACTGATATGCAGCGCTGATGGGCACCAATAGGCAGCACTGATTTGCACTGATGGGAACTGATAGGTGGCACTGATGGGCACTGACAGGTGGCACTGATGGGCACTGATACATGTACTGATTGATTGGCACTGACAGGTGGCAATGGCAGGTTGTTTTGATGGGCAGCACTGATGATGAGGTACTAATGAGGTTTTGACAGGTTTTACTGTAGGGCACTGATTGGCAATGTGATGGGCACTGACTGGCACTGTGGTGGGCACTAATTGGCACTTTATTGGGCACTGATAGGCGATCCTGAGGGGGCACTGACTGGGTACCTTTTTGGCACATCTGATGGGGCTGTGCTGATAATCAATGTGCTGATTATCAACACAGACCCCCCCTCTGACAGGGAGAGTTGCCAGCACTTCCTGGTTCACGTTTAACGGTACTTCCTGGTTCATGTAATGATCAGCTGTGATTAATCACAGCTGATCACGTGGTAAGAAGCCTCTGACAGAGGCAGGCAGGTTCACGCCAGCATGTTATTCTGCTGGATGTCATATGACGCCCAGTCAGGAAAACAGAACCACTTCCCGGATGTCAATCTGTTATTGGCCAGGTAAAAGCAGTCCATGGCCAGACACTGATAAAAGTAACAAGTCTGCTTTATACTGTTGATGAGAAAAGGTATGTAGCAGTTTATCTTGACAAAAATAATTGCATTTCCATGTTCTGTGAGAGACCAGAAGTTAGTGAATGGATTTAGTAACACTATAATATAACGAGCACATATACTTGAAAGGGTTTTGCTACTATATTTTATTTTATTTACATTTCACGATGTGTGTAATTGTTCCTTAAATTGAAAATATAATAAATACATTGCAAGTTTACTTTATAGTTGCCATTCATTTTATATATATATATATATATATATATATATATATATATATATATATATATATATATATAGTCATGGTTAGCATGTGCTATTAAATACAACGTTATTTTATATGTTACAGTCTAAAAAAAAAAAAAAAAAAAAACACTGGGTCAATTCTAATATCTTAAATAGAACTATAGGCAATACTTTTTTTTTTTTTTTTTTTCATTTTGGATAGAGTCAGCGAGGATTATAACCCCTGTAAGGTTTCTTTTTTCCCTCTTTACATTCACTTCCTGTCCCATAGCCAAAACAGGAAATCGGTGGAAATCCCTGCAAAATTAAGGGAATTCTTTGGGCACCCCAGGTCATCGAAATGAGGGTCCCCACTGGAAGATTTCCCCTCTATTACTTTTCTGAGGACAACCCAGAATTTGCCATTAAAAAAAGTGTTACCTTTAGTTATACTTTAAAGCAACTGATTCAGATGTTGTAACCTACATTTTGTCAATTTTGCAGTCAGGGAGGCAGACCTGGGTCAATCGTTTAAGTAAGAGTACTTATGGAGCTGGATTTTTGCTCTGCCCCCCCCCCCCCTATATATATATTTTTTTTTCCATTGTTTAGGGAATCAATAGGTGAAGTTTTCAACAAGACTGTCCTTGCGTTGACCAGTGCTTTGGCCTGCAGGTCAAATGCGGGTTTGCATCAAAGCTTAATATTTTCTTTGATTTTTGTCAAGTCTGGTCTGATACTGTATTGGTAACTCCGGCAGCAATCCTGAAGAGTATTATTCTTTTTGCATTATTTACAGTTTTCTCGTTGGGGAAAAAAAAGGAATTTTTTTTCAAGATCAAAACCTTTTTACTTGTGTTACTTTACACACTAGACTGTAAACATTAAAATAAAGAAGTAAAAGCATAGACTCTCAACTGGGCTTAAACAATAAAGCAGTGAAGGCACAAAAATGCTTTACCAAGTTAAATAATTATAGCATTCAGTTCTGACTGCAAAAAACTAATGAAATTTGGTCACTATGGGTTACTGTACTTTATTGCTCATTGTTCTCCTTTGTTAAATAAGCTCACAGAGATTTTTTTTTTTTTTTTTTTTTACAGTTAATTGTTGTTCTTTTATTTACAATGTCCAGGACAGTACTACATATTAAGTAACGTATTCAAAAGCATAAGTTGTGTAGCCATCTCCACCCAAGTATGTGTCTTCACATAATGGCTCCATGAAAACTGTTTGTCACCAAAGATTGTTTCTCTGTTCGGAACATGTCTGTAATTTCTAACACTTTGTAGAATGCCGGATACATCTTGGAATCCTTTTGAAGCATTGCAGATTGCCAGTGAACACAGAACCATTTGACAAAAAGAGCTGATTTACTAACGTAGTTTAGGACCTTCACTCAAATTTATTTAATTTTTTATATATTTTGTGTCATTACCTAATCCTTTAAAAAGTAACTTGCTTTTATTTTATTTATTTATTAAATGAAGATTTACAACTGCTTTAGTAACTCAAACTCAATATATTTGATATACATTTTGGTATTATGGTATCCGCAAAGGGATAGTCTAGCTACATCAAGCTCCTATGTATCTAATTGGTTTGACTTTAAGAGAACTGTAATATACAGTATAAAGATTAGCTAAAAAAAAAAAAAAAATAATCAGTATTTTATTATAATGGAAAAACAATTAAGATTCTGGAAAGAGTTTTATTCTAAAGGGTGAACACAAAATATAATGTTAAATACCATTCAGGGGAAGAGTATTAAAGGAACTAGAAAATAGTGTACATTTTTTGCAATCTACTGGAAAGATCAATATTGAAATTTCTATATTGCGAACGTTTTTTAACTGTGCACCGCCTGTGGAATTAAACCAAGCAGGTAATGAAAACCATTATATCCTTGTCATCAAGGCCATAATGACTGTTAAGTAGCGTATTTTGTCTTTATTTCAGCAAAATTGTCATTTTAACCTTTAGATTAGGAGAATTATATTACAGCACCATCTGTCTGAGCATCATTACTATGTAGTCTTAAACAAATCAAACAAGTTAATAAAAACAGATTACCTAGCAATGAAACATATTTTAGGATTCAATTTTTATTCAGTACATAAAATTGCATTTATCTTTTATTGTAAAGGATATTTCCCGAATTCAAAACATATCTGCTGCATAACCATTAGATTGTTTATCCAATTCTGCTGAACTTGGAACCATTTCCGAAAAGTTTTTTTTTCTTTCTTTTTTTTTAAGCATCCTTTGGATTTTCATGTACCAGTGAACCTGCCTTAAAATAGACCCGTAGGCAGGACATTTAACCAGTTCCCACCCAGGCCAATTCTGACATGTAAAAATCTGTATTTTTTTGGTAGAAAAAAAAAACTATGGTGCTTAAAAATCCCCATAAACATTTTTACAGTTTACCAGTTTAGAGTTACAAAGGAGGTCTAGCACTATGATTATTATTCTTGCTGTATAGTTTGAGGCGATACCTCACATGTGTGGTGAAAACACTGTTTACATATGCGGGCTAGAGGGTACTGGGTACTTTTTTTTGTGCTAGATTCCTGGATGTCAGCCCAATGCTTTGACTTCAGTAATGTCTGACTCATTAGGTTTGAGGGCAAAGAGCTATTCATTATGCAGCTTTGCAGGGGAATTTTCCCTTTGCTTGGTGGTGGTCAAAATTCACTTCACAAATATAACTGTGCAAGGACAGGCTTTGACGCTATGGCTTTGACGCTATGCTGTTGTGCGATTCCAGGTCAGCAACGGCTTAATTTGTGAGTTATCTGGATTTTTCCTACTTTGTTTTTTATGTGATTTCCCTTGCTTTGATAAATACACCTACTACACTATGAGGAACTTTTTGGGCTCCTGGTAAACTTTCTTTATCCCGAGCTGGAATATACTAGGAGGTACCATTGCAAGCAAGTTACCACATTGATCCTTGATGGACTCCATACTTACCCAGGGGTATCTGCTGCTGTAATGGTAGCCTATTGTTCTGGTGAGTTTTGAATCCACTTTTTGTTGGTGTTTGGTCACTTGAGTGCTGTCCTGATTGCTTTCTCACTTAGGTGTTTATGCTACTGTAAGGGTAGCCATTCGCTCTGATTAGCCTTTATTTACTTGATGTCTGTGATTGGATGTTTTGAGCACCATTTGTGCAAGATTTTCAAGATTATCAGTATTACTGGAACTTTTTTTTTTTCTCATTACCATTGAATACAATGAGATTTTTTTTTCTCACACATTTATGAGCTTATTTCATATTTATGATTTATGGTTTCATAAGATTTCACAATGTTCATGTTCTATATTGGCGCTGCATTATTTTTAATTTGGAAGAAATATATACTACTCTGTGTTAGCAGCCTTATTTTCACCTTTTAAAATGTCTTATCCCAGCGCAGATTCGGTTGCATTTATTGATGGGTTTACATACTGTCCCTGCAAGACTCCCAGTAGGCTTCCACAGAGTTCTGAATTGTATTGGATTTAGAACAGTTAAAACATATTCTGTATATATTTAATAGGATAAATCAAGACTTTCTGGTGAATAACAAATACAAAAAGTTTTTTGATTCTACCTCCTTACACTTTCATGCTCTTTCTGTCTGTACATTTTGCTGACAAGCCTAAGTGAAATTGCAGCCCAATTTAAAGAGCTGCTCCTGTGATGAATAAAAATGAGATTGTTGTTTTCTTGGAAGATTCCTCTTGACAAAACATAATGGATAGTTCAGGAGAGCTGCATGAAAAAGTGTGACATGCCAAACTGATACCTTATTTTTGTGGATATTCATGGTCCTCCAAATAGGCCCACTATAGGTCAAAGCTTAGTTTTAATGGATTTATATATATATACCGTATTTATCGGCGTATACCGCGCACTTTTTTGCCCTGAAAATCAGGGCAAAATCGTATACGCCGATACCCGCTTTCCCGCGCCGAGTTTGAATACTGCGCCGACATATACCAAGCGCATTACACTCGTGTATTGTCGGGCAGTCTCGGCTTCTCTCGCGCTGACGTTCTGGACGTACAGGACGTCAGCGTGAGAGTAGCCGAGCCTGCCCGACTATGCACGAGTGTACTGCGTTCTGTATATGTCGGCGCAGTATTCAAACTCGGCGCGGGAAACGAGCGGGGAGGACGCCGCAGAAGGACGCCGGACGCGACGAAGAGGGCACCCGAAGCCGCAGACGGACGCCGGACCCGACGAGGCCGCCAATGAACGCCGCGCAAGACACCAAAACTGTAAGTACAAAAACTATTTTTTCCACAGGAATTCGGGGCAACTTCAGGGGTGCGCGCTATACGCGGGAGCGCGCTATACCCCGATAAATACTGGTATATATTTTTTTTTTGTTTGAGCATGTATCACAATCAGTTTAATTTTAAAGTCTGGCACTGGATGGGGGACAAATAATCCAGAGAATGCTCTTTACTTTTGCTTACTTTAAGATGGCATCACAAGATAAGGTACGGCTAGCCAGCACACATGTAACAGTTCATGTGCATTTAAAATCATTTTTTTTGTTAGGAGCTCCTTTTTTTTCAAATCAACAAATAAAAAGGAATCCCACATTCCCATCATCCTTTTTTTTTTGGTATAGATTGTTTTCCTCTTTTTAACGGCCTCCAGTCCTGACCTTTTCTTAGCACTTTTTGCTCATGTAGCAATCAGAATTTTTTTCTAGAAAATTAGTTAGTAACCCCAAACAAAATAGTTTTTAAAGCAGAGATCCTAGAGAAAAAATAAGTAAGGTTTTTCTAACTTTTTTGAATTTCAATGCAAAAAAAACCACAATACATAACCCATGTTTATATAAAATATAATGTTACACAGAGTAAAAAGATACATGTTACACTTTAAAATTCTGCACGGCCGTTCAACATCGACAAACGACATATTGTTTTTTAATTTATAATATTATTATTTTTTTTTAACACTGTTGCTTGGTTTTTATTAGGGGTGAACCAAATGGGTTTTTTGGTTCCGAAACCGATACTGAAAATGCAAAAAAAAAAATAATACACTAGGCTGAAAACCGAAACCATTACCCGAAATGACCATTTAAAAAAAATATTTTAAATATTTTATTTTTTATTTTTTTAATAAAACGTATACATTTTTATATAACACATTTCTAATAGTATTAGCAAAATTTCCACGTGGTGCACCTCTAGCAGATATGATACAGGAGATGGTCAGAGACTGCAGACATGGTACAGGAGAGATGGTCAGACACTGCAGGCATAGTACAGGAGATGATCAGAGACTGCAGATGTGGTACAAGAGATGGTCAGAGACTGCATATGTGGTACGGGAGATGGTCAGAGACTGCAGATGTGGTACAGGAGATCAATGCAGCCTCATCAATGTCCATCAAATGCAGCCTGCCAGTGCCCAGCAGCCTACCAGTGCCCATAATTTGAATATTGCCTGTGCCTCACCAGTGCCCAGCAGCCTACCAGTGCCCATCATGCATCCTGCCTGTGCCTCACCAGTGCCTAGCAGCCTACCAGTGCCCATCATGCAGCCTGCCTTAGTATGTCAGACAGGATTAGGACAAGGCAGTGTTAGCAAGGCAAAGCCAAGACAGTGCTCTATCTATGGAGAAAATCTTTCAGCACATCGCGTTAAGCAGTGGCTTGTCGTTATGATCAACAGAAGGAGCATTATCAGTGTGCAGCGCTCGGGGGCTAAGAGTGCAGAACTTGTTGTCTGACATGCTATTAAAAACAGTGGGCCCGCTGAGTAACCGTAAGCTTCCCCCGAGCAGGCTCACTGTTTCTAAAGCCTCGTACACAAGACTGAGAAACTCGACAGGCGAAACACATCGTTTTGCTCGTCGAGTTCCTTGTTAGGCTGTCGAGGATCTTGGCGAGCCAAATTTCCCCATTCCTGTTGAGGAAAAAGAAGACATGCTCTCTTTTTGGCTCGACGAGATCCTCGACAGTTTCCTTGTCAAAGTGTACACATGACCAGTTTCCTCGGCAAAAAAAAAATACCAGCAAGTTTCTTGCTGGTTTTTGCCGAGAAACTCGGTCGTGTGTACGAGGCTTAACAGCATGTCAAACAACAAGTCCTGCACTCTTAACCTCCGGGCGCTGCACACTGATAATGCTCCTCCCGCTGATCATACCAACAAGCCACTGCTTAATGCGGTGTGCTGACGGCTTTCCTCTATAGAAAGACCACTGTTTTGCTTTCTGCCTGTTAAAACTTTTTAGCTGCCTCCTATTTAGCTGAGCACGGTATGTGGTGCTAGATATGTGCCCCTGAGCTTCCTGGTCATTTCAGGAGATTGCATTGAGGAGGGAGGGAGGAGAGGACTGGACTGGGGCACTCCAGAAAGACACCCCCGTACTGGACGGCACCACTATTTCCGGCTCCATTATCTGCATGTTTTTTCTTTTGGCAATGTGCTGAAAACAGCATTTCTGGGCAATATGTTCCGGCAGCCAAAATTTCTGTGCATCCCTAGTTTTTTTAATGCTGTCACAAGAAATGTAAACATCCTTGTGACAAGAATCGTCATAGGACAGGTACTCTTTATGGAGAGATCTGGGTCTATAAGATCCCAAATCCCTCTTCTGCATTTTAAAGCATTCAAAACACCAAGATCTGTGTTTTTGAATTCTTAAAATTTTTAAAAACTGGCGCCAATAGTTTCAGAGCAAACCGAAAGTGATGTCATGTCCTCGCTTCACGGTTACTGTTCTCATCTACTTTCTGCCAGTCTGCAGAACCCATGTAGCCTTAAGGTTCATAAGCTAAGAATATAGGTTTCACCTGTTGGGGAAATTAGGTGCTGTTTTGTGACAAGACTGTACCTAATTGGTTTATCTCAAAAGGTTGGTCCAAAATAAGCTTTTGCCATAAAAAATAAATTAAAAAAACAAATACAAATTAAAGAAGAAGGAAACCCCATAACCCACTGGTAAGCTGTCAGAATCAAGTTCAGATTCCCTACAGGATAAAAGATCCGTTAGAGGACTTACTTGTCTAACATCTAAAATCTGAAATATCAATTTTAGGCAGAAGCACCCAAGGCAAGGGTCTGTGGTTGCATGATTTAGGGTAGGAACTGCAGTATATGTGTAAATGCATAATAAACATGACATTTCAAGCTTGTGGAATGGCTTTTAGTACATTTGTACTTTTCTTGCCTATTATCTCCACAAATAGCCCTAAGGTAAAATAATTTCTGTAATATATTTTCTTCACCTAAAGGTATAAACCGTCAGATGTGTTAAGGTTATTTTTTATCCACGCTGCAGACTAAATGTAGTAAAAACGATTTCTCCGTAAAATAGAAAACACAGTCATGAACTGGACTGCAAGGACAACCTGCTGATCAATTTTTAACAGACTATCTCTATAGTCCATGGATCATGCAGCATATGAAAGCATTTTAGTCATGAAAGATGAACAGTCTGATATCTTAGCATAGGGTAGTCAATGGCTTGAATACAATGATTTTTATGTCTCTAACATCTTATACTGGAAGAAGAAAAATAGATTTTTATTGAAATTGTGATGCAATCAGACATTGTTCCAATGTTTATAGATGTAAGCTGCCTTACAGATTAAGAACATAGTTAGTAGTGCTTTGGTAGCTTTTCAATAAGGACTTTAAAATTCAATTAAAATGAAAATTAACAGACAGTACCAGTTTGCAATTTGTGACTGACCTCTGACCTCTAGCAGTAAAGATGGATAATAGAACAAATGATTCCCTAGCATAGCTGTTAAGGTAATTGTATGGACACCATTAACAAGACATAATGTAGCTGTAGCTGATTTAAAGACCTATTTTATTATTTCAATATTATCATACAGGATTTATATAGTGTCAACAGTTTGCACAGCGCTTTACAAAATGAAGGCAGACATTACAGTTACAAAACAATTTGGTACAAGAGGAATCGGAGGGCCCTGCCCGCTAGAGCTTATAATCTAAGAGGAACCAGAATAATGAAAGATGATTGCTTATTAGTTGCTGTATATTATTGCACTGTCCATATAAAGTTTAACTTTCTAGGTTCAGTCTATTCAAAAGTAATTTCAGTTTCTAGTGTATATTGGAGCATTATTTAAAGGAGTTGTAAAGGCAGAAGGTTTTTTATTTTTTATTTTAATGCATTCTATGCATTCACAGGATACCTTAACCACTTATAGACGGTCCTATAGCCGAATGATGGCTACAGGGAGATTCGATAATTCTGGGAGGGCGTACATTGACGTCTTTCCAGAATCGCCCCCTGGGGAGCGCACACGGGAATATCCGCATCACTGATCACGGTAAATAAGTCGCTGACAATGGCCGTTTACCATGTGATCGCTTTGTCAAATGAAGGAGCGATCACATGTAAACAAACCGGCGTGATATCCGGTTCCTCTCTCCCCTCTCTGTACAGTGTGAGCGAAGAGGGGAGAGATCGGATGCAGCAGTGCTGTGGGCTGGATGTGTAGTGCCCACAGCACTGCTCAGTGACAACTACAGCCTCAGCCAGCAATCTATCTATCTATACTCAGCAATCCCGCCATCCATACTCAGTCATCCCGCCATCCATACTCAGCCATCCCGCCATCCATACTCCTGCCATCCATATTCCCACCATCCATACTCAGCCAACCCTGCATCCATACTTAGCCATCCCTACATCCATATTTTTACGCAAAATGTACTGCAGGCGGCAGTATAGAGCTTCTTGTCCATCCCCGATGTAAAGCGATGCGCAAACTGTTGGCGCTATATAAATCCTGTATAATAATAATAATAATGGTGGTCTGCCTGATCTGTGTCTCCCCCCCTTCATATAGGGCATTGCTTTGGGACATCCCATTATGTAATGAATATGGCTCTGTGTCTTGTGGTGAACGATAAAGAAAACAGGATTTTTATAACAGCTTACCTGTAAAATCCTTTTCTTGGAGTACACCGTGGGACACAGAGGCCCCCCCCCTCTTAAAGGGAACCTTATTTCTTTGCTACAAAACTGAGGTACTCCCCTGATGGGAGGGGCTATATGGAGGGGAACTGTCTTGATTGGTTGTGCCAGTGTCCAATCACCTCTGGTGACCATACAACCCATTATGTAATGAATATGGCTCTGTGTCCCGTGGTGTACTCCAAGAAAAGGATTTTACAGGTAATCTGTTATACAAATCCTTTTTTTTTTATAGTATGGATTAATGCATGTATGTGTCTATGTCCAGAAAGCAATGTAAAGTCATAACTAGCTAACTATATTCATAGACTTATTGTATAACATATTGCCAATGACAGTTCTGTGTGAGAAAGTGTTGTTAATGGAAATTCTGTCCATTTTTGCTTCCAAGATGCATTAAAACAATATAAAATTATTATGGTGTATAACTTCATTAAGACCCATGAAATAGCAATTCCTTTGAATTTTGTATTAGTCTTTCATGCCTATAATAATCCTATTTTCTAATGACAGTTTCCAGTGTATGCTGCCACTTCTTTTCCTTAATCTGCCACTCCTGATGAAAGGCACATGCTTCTACTGTGTCTGTGAACAAAAGAGCCAGCAGTGTTAACTGCTTAGCTGGCTACCTGCTGAAATGTGTGTGGCTGGTTTATTTGCATTTGAAACTAAACTTATATTCACTGGGGTATCAGAATCTCAGCAAGAGCCTGCCAATAATCAGAGGTTCTGGAGTGCAGGGTTGTTTCCGTTGTCATGTTGTTGTTATGTGTCTTTCTGTAGGGGATAACAAAAATTACCAAAACTGCAAGCTAAATAATGTATTTGTTAAATGTAAAGAATAACTCCACTTTGCTTTAGGAAAAAAAAAAACATCCCCCTCTCTGTGAATGTGATAGGGAATGATTTTATAATTATTAATTAGTTGCTGCACTTGCATGGCTCAAATGAGGAAAGTGACAAGGTCTGTACCCCTTCAAACAGGATTTCCCTTTGGGAGTACCTTGCCAATAATTCAATTTTTGTT
The DNA here is from genome assembly GCF_905171775.1 of Rana temporaria. Lineage (NCBI taxonomy): Eukaryota > Metazoa > Chordata > Amphibia > Anura > Ranidae > Rana > Rana temporaria. Next base: position 408,528,040 of record NC_053490.1, read on the forward strand.
ACAGGGGATACCTAAAATCTAACTTGTATCTTAGTGCAGACACCTGGGAAAATTAGTGAGCCAATCACACAGGCAGGAAATCTAATTTCTGGGGGACGTTCCATTCACAGTCTGTGTACAGAACACCTCTAGGCTACCGTATTGCATTGTATTTTAACATACAATGACAGCTCTGCAAATTAAATAGGAAATTTCATTTTTAGTAAAATGCAATCACAATATGATTTGTGTAGAAATTGTGTGTGTGTATATATATATATATATATATATATATATATATATATATATATATATATATATATATATATATATATACATATATATATATATATATATATATATATATATATATATACATATATATATATATGTACATATATATATATATATATATATATATATATATATATATATATATATATATATATATATATATATATATATATATATATTTTATTTGCTTTTCCATTTCCCACAAAAGTGGAGGAGTTATCCTTTAAACTGTTGACAATGTATTTCCTAAGTGTTCCAACCTGGAATCTTTCTTTAGAAATAAATGGTTGTGTATAAAAGCATTAACTTTACTGCATATTTGACAAATACCATTTTAAAAATGAGAAGAAAAAAAGAGTATTTGTGAATCTCAGTTTTGTTTGATATTTCTAGGCATATTGAAGTAAAGCAGGGACTACTCTGTATAGAAATTCCTCTTCATAATCATAGAGATTTGTTCTCTGATACATTTTAGATTGCACACTCCATCCTTCAGGCAAGCAATTCTTCATAGACTTGTCAGTTCATCCACAGTTCTACTTGCATATATTACCTTGTTGCCAAGTCAGTGAATGTTGTTCAGTCTGCATCCTTTTGCTGTCTCTCTTTGTGTTCTCAGTAACTGAAGCCCTCTGCTGTGAGGGTGGACATATCCTTGACAACCTCACGGTTGTTCTGTATGGTTAGTTCATGCTAATTTTTCAATCACAATTTTTTTTGTAAGGTTTAAAGGAAATAATAGGCGTCATATTGGATGGTTGAGCCAGTCAACCTGAAACAGCGTTTTTCTTTAGGCCTGAATAATAGCTCAGTCATATAAAATAGCAAACATGGAAACTCTAAGGATGCTATGTTATCTTATGTAAAAGATGTATTTCAGTAATTTTGCGTTGGTAAAGCTAGAAAGCTTCTCCTTATTGTGTTAATAATAAGAAAAAGAAAATACATATCGAGCTGCATTATGATACTGTTTCAGGTTGGGAACAGCATCGAAAAGACTTGATCTTAGGGCCCCATTCAGACCAGCGTTCCTGTTCAGGACTTTTAACCACTTACGGACCCCCCACTGTATATGTACGTCCTCTTTTTAAACATGGATATCTCAGTAACGGCAGCAGCTGCTGCCACAACTGAGATATCCATGTTTTCAGCTGGCGGCCGTGTAAACGATAACGGCGGTCTCCGCGGCGGATTCGCCGCGAGATCGCCGTTATCGGTGGCGGGAGAGGGCCCCCCCCCCCTCCCGCCGCTTTTCCGCGCCCTCCGCCGCTTACCGGAGCCGTCGGTAGCGGCGGAGGAGATCCGATGCTGCCGCCTGGAGAGTGAGGACTTGAGTGAGGGCAAGATGGCCCCCACCCGTCCTCATAGCTCTGCTGGGCGGAAGTGACGTCAAAACGTCAGTCCCGCCCAGCCTCTTAAAGAGACAATTTTTTTTCTGTCATTTTTTTAAATGACAAATTTTCCTTTTTTTTTTTTTTTTTTTGCATTTAAGCCTAAATATGAGATCTGAGGTCTTTTTGACCCCAGATCTCATATTTAAGAGGACCTGTCATGCTTTTTTCTATTACAAGGGATGTTTACATTCCTTGTAATAGGAATAAAAGTGATCATTTTTTTTTTTTTTATATTTTAGTGTAAAAAATAATAAAATCAATAAAATTAAATAAGAAAACAAAAAAAAATTTTTTTTAAAGCGCCCCGTCCTGACGAGCTCGCGCGCAGAAGCGAACGCATACGCAAGTAGCGCCCGCATATGAAAACGGTGTTCAAATCACACAAGTGAGGTATCGCCGCGATCGTTAGAGCGAGAGCAATAATTATAGCCCTAGAACTACTCTGTAGCTCAAAAAATGCAACTTATAGAATTTTTTAAACGTCGCCTATCTAGATTTTTAAGGGTAAAAGTTTGACGCCATGCCACGAGCGGGCGCAATTTTAAAGCGTGACATGTTGGGTATCATTTTACTCGGCGTAACATTATCTTTCACAATATATAAAAAAATTGGGCCAAATTTATTGTTGTCTTATTTTTTAATTCAAAAAAGTGAATTTTTTCCAAAAAAAGTGCGCTTGTAAGACTGCTGCGCAAATACGGTGTGACAAAAAGTATTGCAATGACTGCCATTTTATTCTCTAGGGTGTTAGAAAAAAAAATATATAATGTTTGGGGGTTCTAAGTAATTTTCTAGCAGAAAAAAATGTTTTAGTCTTAAAGACTGATATACATGCAGAAATGTGTGTCCTGCATAGGGCAGCCTATTAACTTCAATGTGCTGCCATATGCGCATTTGTCACCAAAAGAAACTCTTGATCCTTTTTGGGCAACAAACTTAGGGAGAATTTTAACTGTGCATTTTACTGCGATTGGCACACAATTCTGTTGCTTGACAATTGCAGCAGACTCGCATGGCGTTTGGGGTGCCATTAAGAAAAAGTGCTCTCAAATACGCGTTCTGCCTTGATTTTGAATTGCACCGATTCTGCCCAAGATATTTAAATCGCCTTATGTGAACGGGACATTCTACTGTATCAACATTAGGGATTGATGCTGAATTCTACACAAAAATGGCAAATACCCACATTTATGGCAAGCTTTTGAAGTAAGGTGCACATGGAAGGGCTTTGCCCAACACACACACAAAGAAAAAAAAAAGCACACAAAACACACTGCGATTCAGCACAACATTTTTAAATATATGTGGAAGCTGTGCGGCCTCATCAAGGACCCTCTGTGTAGTGTGGTCCTAACTGTAATCTTTGAGTGTCTCCAAGCTGGAGCATATATGACAATGGATAACAATTAAGGGCATGTTTGCCTTGAGGCAGTCCCTTCCTCCTGAAAAGACAAGTTCACTTTTCGTAACATGTTCTCCCCCCCCCCCCACCAAATCTTATACTGAATCTTTAAAATTCATTATTTTCTGATTGCGCTTCAGCAAAGTCTGATTGCTATATGCTACTAACTTTTGCAAATTGATTTTAGTACTGATAGTTTCAATAAGACCATCTGTGCACTTTCATAATTGATTATTTACAGGAGAAAATATTTGGTCGCAATGCATTGGCGTGAACTGACACCATATAAAATAGGCCTATTTGCCTTGTCCATGCATTGGAACTGCATCGGTGGTGATAATAAGCCCTTACTTTTTTCCCATGGCTTCTGACATATGCAGGGAGCAGTGACACATGGCTGTCATAGGACGAACTGAGTTGTTTTTGATGTGTGGGCTGTGACCGACACCCTGGCTCTACATTTTACAGCCAGGCCCCATTCATATAACATGGGTTCCCCCTAATGATTTTAAAGGTGCAATTTATGCACATTTCCACATGTTGCACATATAGTGATGTTTGCCAGACCAAAGAAGTTCAGGGACCATATTTGGCGTGATTTTACACACGCTTTTTGCTGGAAATTTCCTCAAATCATACTGCGTTGGGGAACCATTCAGGATTTGCTTCAGAAATAATTCCTAATGTGAATGTAGAATTATGGTGGCACCCAGCAGTGGAAGGACTTTTGTGATGTGTTTATGAGCTGAAAAGTTTATATATAATGATTTTTCTGTACACTTTTTTGCAAATTCCACCATACAGCTCAACAACGGGAAAGGGTCCCCCACTTCTCACATAAATCCTTTATTGCGATCAAACTCCAGGAGACAAGCTACAGATTCTGACCAGTTGGTGCAGGCCCCCCCCCCAACCCTCCAATATGTTTCCCCCAAGGCATCTAGTGACTGCTGGAGATGCAGAAGGGAGAAGACAACCATGTTTCACATATTCTGTCAGTGCCCCAATGTGAGACCCTTCTGGCAGGATGTGACATGCATCATCAAATAGTTCACTTTGGTAAATGTGAGCAATAACCCTGCCACCTACCTGTTGAACCTCCCAGAAAGACTGATTAAGAAATACAAATCTTCTTTGACCATTCTATGGTGGAAACAAACATGCGCATCCACTGAATCTCTTTGGTTTGCAAAGGTCAGTAAGATCAGGAACATAGAAGACCTTAGCACTACTCTTCATAATACAGAAGAGACCTTCAGGTCCACTTGGATGCCCTGTCAGTATTTTGTCTACATTAATGTTTTTCTGAAAGTGCATACTCAACCTGCGTATTCTGCTGGGCCTTCTCCTTTTCCTTCCAGGGAGAGTCCTTTCCCCCCTGCCTACTAGGGATGAGCTTCGTATTCAAATCAAACTCATGTCCGACTCGAACATCGTATGTTAGATCGTTCGTCGAAATGCGAACAAAACGGGTCGTTCGCGCCAAATTCGAGTTTTGTTTCACAGACCATAATTCACTGCGGCATCGCTGGCTGATGATTGGCCAAGCATGCACTATGACCCGCATGCTTGGCCAATCATAGTGCGCAAAAAATGGAGAGCCATAATTGGCCAAAGCCAGGGTGGCTTTGGCCAATTATGGCTCAGGGGGTTTAGTACACACCCCACACTATAAAAGGCCACCTGCAGGGCGGCCTTGTGTAGTGTGTTGCGGCAGTTAACAGAGAGAGACAGAGAGAGTGTCATTTTTTGCAGGTAGATCAGGCAGGTAGGCTAGTCAGTTAATGTTACACAATGTTAATGTGTAGAGGATATATATATACATCCCAGGTGTTGTACATATATTTATACACTGTATAGTTTAGCTAGATCAGTTCTTCTAAATTTACTGGCAGGCAGGTGATTGTGCTATTTAAAGACGTTATCACAGGCATACTATAGACACCCAGCTATATATTTTTTTTATTTAAGCATCATTAAAATCACTGCTCCTGATGCAGGAGCAGTAATTTTAATGATGCTTAAATAAAAAAAAAATGAAAAATTCCTTTAAATATTGTACCTGCTGGGTGTCTATAGTATGCCTGTGAAAACGTCTTTGAGAACCTGGGTCTTGCCGAGGGAACATGTATCAATGGAAAAAAAGTTTTAAAAACGGTAATTTTTTCAGGAGTCCTGAAAAAAACGACAGTTTTTAAAACTTTTTTTCCATTGATACATGTTCCCTAGGGCAAGACCCGGTTTCTCAAAGACGTTTTCACAGGCATACTATAGACACCCAGCAGGTACAATATTTAAAGGAATTTTTCATTTTTTTTTTTTATTTAAGCATCATTAAAATCACTGCTCCTGAAAAAACGACTGTTTTTAAAACTTTTTTTTCCATTGATACATGTTCCCTGGGGCAAGACCCGGGTTCTCAAAAACATTTTATGACAATAACTTGCATATTAGGCTTTTTAAAATGAGCACTTTTAGTTCCAATTCCGGCGCCGCATGTAGAGGGAGGAAGCTCCGAAGGCTCCGCTCAGATCGCTCGAAATTCAGCTTACAAAGCCCCGGTATCGCCCTGGATCACTGCATTTTCTGCGCCCACACATCGTCCCAGCTGCTGCACATGAATCGGTACCTCACACAGCCTCGGACGCACCGACGTCCCGGCACAACAGACATCCCGACGGAGGACACGGCTCCGTCCAATATGGCCACTACAGCACGAGGTGCCTCTCCCTTGCAAAGCGCCCAGCCCCAGCCATCATATGGATGTCTCGCAGAAGGAAACCCGCCACACGAGGATATGGACACTGCAGCTACTAAAAGCGTGGAACAAGACAGCACGCACGAGAGGATCGCCAAAGCCGTGGCGGCGCTGCTCTCACCCACCATCACTGCTGCTGTTGAGAGAGCAGTGGCTGAGGGAATCTTGCAGCTATGCAAGGAAATAGGGAAACATTCCCTGAGACTGTCCAGTGCCGAACAGCGCATATCCTCGGTAGAGGATGACCAATACAACATGAATGGAGCCCTGGAGCGATTCATACAAGATCAACAACATCTCCATGATCGCATGGAGGACCTCGAAAATCGCTCCAGGAGAAATAACTTGAGGATAATTGGCCTCCCTGAAACGCACAAGCCGGGCTCCCTAATGGACATTTGCTCCACCGCACTACCAGAGCGCCTAGGCCGCAGCTGCATTGTGGAAAGAGCCCACCGTTAATGCGCCATGTCAAAAGAACGTGCTCGTCCGAGACCGGTGATAGCGAGGTACTTAAACTATGCAGACCGCACAGACATTTTGCAAAGCTTTCGCAAAGTGCGCTCAGTAGAAATTGCAGGCCACAAACTCATGATTTTTGGAGACTATTCTGCGGTAGGTGTCTCGTAAGAGCAAGGAATTCCAACCTGTGTGCGCGGAGCTGTACAAGAGGGGCATTCGCTTTACACTTGCTTACCCCGCTGTCCTACGCTTGCAAACCACGGATGGAGAGCAACTCGCGCTACAGTCCTTGGACAAGGCCCACGCTTATCTCCAATCACTTACAGCCGAATGAGCACCTTCAGACACTTACGCTGATAAGGTAAAACAAGGCCCAAGAGACCAAAGAAGCCAGAGGAAAGATCCACCCAAACATCTGAAACCCACAAACACACCCGGCCTACAGGAATCCGGCTGAATTATGGAGAACTCATGTTGTATTTTTGACTAACGGGGGTCGAATTGACCCGATTAAATGCAAGGCTACGATGGGCTCTCATCGGCCCAAGGTTAACCGGTAATCTGCCTTGTGACAGAGCCCGTGCCCCACATGCTCATTTAGCATTATTCTAGGTCAGAGTGTTTCTGTAGTGTAGTCTATCATTTTCAGTATGGCTAATACTCGCAAAGTTAGTTAAGAACAGTATGTTGGTACACGCTAGTTATAGCTTTTGCTATCGTTTCTCCTGGTGTGCTTTTATTATTTTGTATTTCCTCTATATAGAGAGGCATCATGAATTCCCATCGTAGGGCTTTCCCTAGAGTGACAATGCCTACCTTTTATTTAAGTAAATAAGCGCAATTGAACCCATAGCTTCATTTAGGGGGCAATGCTGGTACTTATATATTTTCATAGTAGCGGTCTGACGGTACGTCCAGCGGTGGGAATGCATGCGGGGAAAAAAGCGAAGTCACAAATTAATGTTTTTTCTTTTGTTTTTAACGTTCCTTTTCTGTCTTTTTTTACCCCCTTCATCACACCCTTTTTCCTAATGAGAGGATGGTTCCGCCAGCACTACATTCGACCACAAAGGCGGGATGCTCTATTTCATAGCGAATACGGTCAGCTTCCAACAAGTAAACCACATTTACAACTTCACACACATAGCCTTACTACTCTTAATTGATGCCCCAGACTTGCATAGTTTCCTGGAATGTCAAGGGTCTACGTTCACCCGCTAAACACATGAAATTTCTTAGACATCTAAAAAGGCTCAAAGACGATATTGCTCTGCTCCAGGAGTCGCATCTGGAGGAAAAAGATTTCTTCCGTATGCAGAAGGTCTGGGTGGCAAAGGTCTTAGGCTCAGCTTCCAATGAACGTAAGACACTTATCCTATTGCATAAAAATCTAGTGTGTCACTTATTGTCCACCGATAGGGATGAGGACGGTAGATGGATCTCTATACATCTCAGACTTCCTTCGGGCGAGATCAGAGTCTCCAATGTATATGCACCCAACTCTCCTGATCAAAACTATTTTACTAAGCTTGCATCCCGGCTGTCAGCCGATGGGGGCATCCCACACCTTATAGGGGGGGATTTCAATTCCATACTCTGCAACCAGGAAGATAGGTCCAGTACCCAATCTCAGTCAGCCCCATCTCGTTCGGCCCATCCAACTCACCTCTCTCAAATGGTCCAGGCTCTTAACTTGATAGATACATGGCGGCTGCAACACCTCATAGATAAAGAATTTGCCTTTTTTTCCCCCGCACACGGGTCCCTTGCCAGATTAGATTATTTCCTATGCACCCACTCCCTGCTGCACAGGATCAAACACACAAACATACATGACTTGGTGATCTCTGATCATTCTCCTATTTCAGTTTCACTGATTATCCCACAGACCAGTCCGGGGGTTAGACAATGGAGGTTCCCAGCTTATCTATCCCAAAATGACAGCTTTAGAAAAAGGTTATCAGAGGCATGGTCGGACTATACGCAAAACAATATCCAACACTTAGACAACCCAAATTTATTCTGGGAGGCGGGCAAATCCTATCTGAGGGGGAGAGTTATTTCATTCACGTCGGCTTACAAGAAAGATACCCAAAAGCTATTTTTAGATGCTAGTACTCGCATGAGAACAGCCCAATCACTTTTTAATGCCAGCAATACTGATGAAAATCATACCGCTTGGCAAGATGAAGCTATCTGCAACTCAATTACATTACCACAAATTCGGTAACAAAGCTGGGAAGCTTCTTGCGAGAATTACCAAAGGTACGTTCACCCCAACGCACATCACTGCACTACGTAATCCGGACGGCTCGATGTCTACATCGCCTAAGGCTATTAACAAGACATTAGAAAATGTATATACAAACCTATATAGCCAAGAACCAATTGATGATGGGTTAGTACACGAATGGCTGAACAATGTTGTCCTACCACAAGTCGACCCAGACCTTTTGACACATTTGAACGCCCCCATTACCCTGGAGGAAATCAAGGGTGCTATCAGCGGTCTCTCCAATGGCAAAGCCCCGGGCCCAGACGGCTACATATCTGAATTTTTTAAATTACTGCAACCGGAGGTCACTCCTACACTGCTCTCTGTGTACATTTACATATGGAGCGGTGGGCCATACCTACCAACTGGCCATTTAGCCAACATTAAACTTATTGCCAAGAAGGGTAAGGACCCATTAGACTCAGGTTCTTTCCGTCCTATCTCTTTATTAAATGTTGATTCCAAAATTCTCTCCAAAATAGTGGCCTCTAGGCTCGGGGACATAATGCCATCACTTATACACCGCGCACAGTCGGGCTTCACCAAAGGGAGATCCGCGTCCGCTAATATTCGCAAAGTACTTGCGGCCCTTGAATATGCTAAAACAAACACCTCGCAAGATGTAGTGATAGTTACCCTAGACACCGAAAAGGCATTTGATAATGTTAGCTTTCACTGGCTATCAGTAGTTATGCAAAGATTTAGTCTGTTGGGCCCTTTTAACACTTTTATTCACAACATGTACTCTGCTCCGTCTGCCATGGTTACTGCGGCAGGAATACAATCACCTCCCTTCCGGCTTCATAAAGGCACGAGGAAAGGTTGTCCCCTTTCCCCTTTACTTTTCAATCTTGCCATAGAGCCTCTCTCACGTCTCCTCAATACATCTCCCCTCTTGCATGGAATACCATTCGGCCAGGAGGACATGAGAGTGGCTCTGTTTGCAGACGACATACTTATATTCTCCACTTCCCCTCGCACAGACATCCCCACCATCCAAACAATCTTTGATACCTTTCGCAAGTGCTCTGGGCTGAAAATCAATTTTACTAAAAGCAAAATTCTATCTCTTGGCATAGTAACATGCATTCACGCCTTCCCTCCTCCTCTTTTCGGATTACAGAGCGGGACATCACTTATTTGGGATTGAAAATTGGTAAGGAACCATCCTCTCTATACTATCTGAACTATCCACCCCCCGCGTCGAAATTTGAATATTTTTTTTTTTTTTTTTGCGTAAGTCGTCCGTGAATAGGGATGGACGTAAGTGACGTCTAAGTTCAAAAAATGACATTGTTGCGACGTCATTTCGCGCAAAGCACAGCGGGAGCATGCGCAGTTCAATCGGCGGGGACGCACTTCATTGAAATGAATCACGCCCCCTAATCGCCGATTTGAATTCCGCCGCCAGAAATACACTACGCCACCATAACTTACGGCGCGAAATCTTCCTGGATTCGACTTAAAGCCAGGTAAGATACGGCGGCGTAGCGTATCTCTGATACACTGCGCCTATCTAAATGTATGTGAATTTGGCCCTAGGTCTTTCCCCCCATGTCTCTAGACACCTCCCGATCCAAGGCAACCCCATGTTTGTACCCAGTTTACAATATGAACCTTTCTCAAAATGGAAGAACAAAGGCCTAGTCCAGGTATACTCTCTATTCCAAGATCCAACTGGCAACCCCAAACCTTTTGCACGACTGTCGGAGGAATTCTTGCTACCTCCAAATCAGTTCTTTCAAACCATGCAATATGTGGTCTTTATCAGCAAGGTTTGTCCTAACAGGGCGACTAGGTTTCAATCATCTTTTTTAGATAAACTGCTAGCAGAAAATAGACATTCCATATCGGATATCTACTCCCCACTAAATGCTAAGTTTGGGAAACCTCTACATTGCACTTCCATGTCTTCCTGGATTAAAGACTTACCAGACCAAGTAAATATAGAGGCACAGAGCTTGTTATTCATTTTCCATGTCACACTCTCCGGACATAGGCCCTGCTTGCCCGTGGTGCTTAACTCACAAACCTACTCTACTTCACCGCCTGTGGAACTGCCCTCCTATTGCTGATTTTTGGTCTGCAATGGTACAATATATATACAAAGTAACAAGCTACCTACCAGAGGAGGAACCCAAGCTTTTGCTATTTGGCTGTCCACCACAAAAAGGGCGCGCTCAACATGGCTTATCACCTTCTTCCTAAGGGTCTGCGACACTGGATCCTTCTCACACTACTTGTGGCTCGCAGGACTATCCTAAGTCATTGGATCTCGTCTACCCCTCCATCTCTTGCAATAATGATAAGGAATTTAAAGACCCTGCTCTACAGAGAAAACCTTGAGCTACACACCCATCCTCTGCAATCAAGATCTAAGTTTGATAATAAATGGACACTTTTTATTAAGTCTAGCCTGTCGGCTTCTGAGCAATTTAACTTGTCTATAAAGATAATAGTGCAGCGCAAACAGTGAATACAAACTAATACATTAAAGAAAATGAAATCATACAACACTCAAATATATCAACGTGAAAAATTAAATAGAGTCCATAAAGTGCTCAAGTGCAGATATGATCCAAAACGGAAGATAAAGTGCAAAATCCAAAGTGTGATGTCCAAAGAACCTCCGACGAATAGCAGGAATGGCCTCTCACCTTAATACTTTGACCTACAATAGGTCACAAAGCATGGGATATACAGAGAACCTCCTGTTCTCGCAGAGACAGCAACCAGATGCAGCAGCTCAATATCACTATGGAAGACTCAGGAACAAGGTAAGGCAATCAGGGCATATGAAAAAAGAAGAAAGGAGATCTAGTGCTCTCTGAAGCCAAACCGATACATTTATTAAAAAGGATTAAGAGATACACTCACATGTAAAAGCACTCTTCAGTGAGTGCAACGAATAAGCATAACACATATCAAAGCGTCCAGCTTAGATCTCACATGGGTTGACGAACGCGGGTGACGTCATACGTGGCCCCTCCCCCTCGTACGTCGTTACGTCCCTATGGGCGGACTTCATCAGCGTGGGGTAAAAAAAGGTAGTAAGCAGACGTCCCGCTGGCTCTGTTTAAATAACATGCAGCTGCCATGACAACCACGGCATCAACAGAAAAGAACAGAAAAAAAAACCTGCACGCCTACTCAGCTCAAACCCTCCCATAGCTCCTCTACACAAAACAACAACTGCTCATGTATAATAGGCGCTGACAGTGCTAGAAAGAGGATAAACAATTGGGATATAATGGCAGAACTAAGGATATAGGCATTAATATGCAGGCTATATAAAAAAAGATATGAAATATCTATACTCATTAATACATATTTAAAAATATTAAAAATGTTTAAGAATATTTAAAAAAATCTTGATGTCATCCGTGATCGCACACCCAGTACAAAAATATAATTTAATACAATGATAAATAACTGTATAAAAACTCCTTATACAATAACCCTTCAGGGTCCAAACCCTCATTATGAGCGACTCCAAAATTAAATTAACTTGTCATCCTGTGCCTTCACTTTTTCAGTTAAGGTTCATATTGGAAGCTCAACCCCCCCTAACTGATCACTACACCCTTGTGAGCTACGACCCCTCCTTGGAATCAGTGTTATTACTCCTTTATTGCTTAATTTTTGTATTGATATACAGAATTCTAAGATTTTGACCGGTTCTGTTGTGCTTCTCTTTCTCTCCCTATCTCCTCTTATCCTAATCGCCCTGCCTGGCTATACAACACATTACTCTCACCTTTAATTACCTCCTCTTACCTTTCCCCTTCCCCTCTCGCTTCCCCCTCCTTCTCTCTTTCTTTCTATCTTTCTTCCTTTTTCTAAACTCTCTTACCATGGTCTGTTATACATTGGATCGCTACCTCCCCATCCTCTACCTATTGTTGGACCCTTCTAAATGGTGAGGCGACCAGTATGTTCATTTGTTAATCACAGACACCTTTAATGTATCTCGTTGTATGCATATGCACCAGATATGTATCTCTTCCTTTGGTATATTGTTCTTCCTCTCCTTTATTTGAAATCAATAAAATATTTTTGAAAAAAAAAATGAGCACTTTTGAATTCGAACGTTCGAGTCCCATAGACGTCAATGGGGTTCTAAATGTTTGCACGAACGTTCGGTCCGTTCGAAGGTTCTGGTGCGAACCGAACAGGGGGGTGTTCGGCTCATCCCTACTGCCTACTCTTGCCTGTCTCTGCCTTCTCCTTGGTCCCACCTCCCCCCTCCTCTTTCCTACCTCTGGAGTTTCTTCTGAAACTACATCATGGCCCTAGAGTGCAACACCATTGTGTATAGTCAGATTGTTTGCTTCTGGTAATCAACTATGTTTAGGTGTTATCTTTAATCCACATATTTCTCTTAAGCACCTCTCATCTATGTATGTTCTATTACCCTGCATTAAAGTACAACTTTTTTTTATTAAATTTTTTATAATCAGAAGTGCTTTATTAAAAGCAAAATTTTACAGAACACATAGAAAACTTAAAACAAACGTTCAACATAGACATAGGATGCAAATAGCATAATATATAGATACACACAAATATCCAGCAACATTTTAAAGACATGTACAAATAACTTAATCCTTAAAACAAAAAAACAAACACATTTTCCACAGCATGGGAGAAGGTTACATTACTGGGGGGGGGACCTAGAATAGGGGAAACTGGCACAAGGGAGGGAAGAAGGGGCGTGGTGAAAGGGAAAGTAACAACTAAAGAGAGAAGGAGTCAAGAACACCACAACTCAACCAGGTTACATCATTGGGAAGTCCACGGTTGCCAAACCTTGTCAAATTTCCAGGGGAAACCACGACTAATGTATGTTGGTTTGTAAAGAGGTAAGGCATCAATCATGGCCACCCAGGACGACAAAGTAGGGGGAGTGGGGAGGACCATTTACATAGGGTCTCCTTGTTGGCATGGAAAAGTAAGAAGGAGATCAACAATTTACTGTGGTGGGATCTCTGTGTATTATCAGGAATACCCAACAAGGTTAATTTTGGGGACATAGGGATTGCTACCTGCCATTGAAATTAATAAGCTCAAAAAAGCAAGGATCTTGGGGCACTCCTAGAACATGTGAAAGAAAGTGCCTATGTGTACATGACAATGGGGGCAATGTGAGTCTCTGTCTGGGTATATTCTGTGCAATCTCTCCAGGGTAAAATACACATGATGTAGAAATTTTGTCTAGATCAATTTGTTCCTAGAGGAGATCACTAACTTGGGACATTTTTCAAGACAATCCTCCCAGTCCTCTCAATCCACGGTGGGAATATTCTGTTTGCATAGTTCCCATAATTTCTCAATTTTAGGAGAGTCAGTAACAAGTAGGGTCACATACAGTGCAGGAAGCAGTTTTTCCAAATCCCTCTGGGGGAGTAGCTCCTCAACTGAATCTAACTGAAGAAGAGGCTGAGTAAGAAATTGGGCCCTGGCAGCATGTCTCAACTGGGCATAGGGGAAGAACATCCAACCCAGAAGGTGAAATACCTGAGATAGCTGGGTATAGGTAAGTAATATACCCGTAGGCATAATATCCCTGAACGTTTTAATACCATATCATGTCCACACTTGGGGGTCAGGAACCGATCAAAAATGTGCTAACCTAGGGTTATCCCAGAGAGACTGCACTGGTGACTAGTGGTCCTTACCCAAAAACTGATGCCGAGCCACCACCTAGACCCTAAGGTCACCCTAGTTGGACCCGGCACCTCAGCATATGTCCCCTGCTCCTCTATATAGTTTTTTGTAAATCCAATAAGGAACCTAGACAGGCAGCTTCAACATATACCGCAACATTACAGCGTGAGCCCTTAAACCACAAATTTGTTGTCACCAGCACATCGCCGCCCAGTAATACACCTGGAAATTAGGCAAGGCCAATCCCCTCAGTTGCTCAGGAAGGTGTAATGTAGATTTGGCAAGGAAAGGACTGTTCCAGATAAAAGTTCCCACACTATGGTCTACATCACGGAAAAAAAGCAGCTGGAATCCATACCAGGCAGTTGCGGAACAGGTAGTTAAATTAAGGCAGGAGCATCATTTTGAGGAGGTTAATACAAAATTACAAAAGGTTAATTACAAACGGTTTAATGAAAGCCGAACAACGCCAAGCACCTATCCTTGAGAACGGGAAGCAGGGGGAGGAGATTGCGCAAATAGTATGGAGATACATCCCTAGTTACCTACACACCTAGATAGAAAAATTGCATCACCTACTTCAAGGGAGGCAGGCTGGCGAAGGTAGGTGCTTGATCATTTAAATGGAATAACATACAGTAGATTTGGACCAATTAATGCAAAATCCAGAGAATGTAAGGTACAACTTCTACTCTTATATTCAATGTTTTTTCAAGTCACTATGCTGCGTATTTCTTGATGGTGTGCTATTGGTCATTCTGTAAACCTGACCTCTAAATGTTTGCAGTTGGAACTCTCATGTTCATGTTATGTGACCTAATTCTATAAATAGACGAATTACAAAAAATATTCTTTGGCAAAGGAAAATGTTGCTTAAACACTGAAATATGTTTATCTATTGGTGAAAGCTATAGTCTTGGGATTTGTCAAACACAGCGATTGGACTGTACGGTTTTCTCACTATCCTTTTCACCATTTTATAACAAAATTACATATTTTTGCAAACTAAATAAAATTCTAATGAAATCCTAAATAAGTGGACACACAAAAAATAAATAAAAAACAAACAAACTAGAAGCGGATTTGTTTTCTGTCTATTTGTGATGGAGTGCCAGGTGCCTGAATCCACAATATGATCTAGTGACTGTATGAGTAATGTTATGGCCTGAACAATCTGCTCTCCAGACTTGGCCAGCATCAGAAGTGATGAGTCATTGATCCCCTGCTGGGAGTTGGACCAGTAACCGACAACCTGGCAGGTGTTGGACAGTAGCTTAGATTATCTGTGAATGCATTTGACACATTTCTGTATTTATTTTTCTCTTTTTATACACACAGTCAATTTTATACTGATAAGTAAGCAATGCTTTGCAGTGCAAGATAACAAATGTTCATACGGCATGCTTTAGAATGGTAGGAAAGGCGTAGCTAAGCCGTTTTCCACAAAGAAAGATGTCTGCGTAGGAATTCTACAATATTTGTGCATTTATACAAACACACATACTTGCAGTTTGTATTTTGAAAGGTGAGTGTTTTTAGGATATCTGTGTAAGGGTCTTTTGTTGCCAAGCTTTGGGCTGCATCGCTGAGAATGCTTTTGGCATTAGCTTGGGATGCTTTCAATATTCATTGACAGATGGTGTAGAATAGCAGTTAACCTCCATTTAACCTACACTTTACCTGCTTCAAGCTACTTATGTATTATCATAGATTTGCATAGGAAAATAGGTAACTCTGACTGTTCCTAATATAGGTCATTTAAATGAAACCTGTCATTAAAGAAATGGTGAGATACCACTGTGCCACCTACTTTCTCAAAATTCTAGTTTTCTGCCTGTTCTGTTGAACTTCCTGCTTTGGTTAAGCAGAGTAGGAGTCATTTACCAAGAACAAGCAAAATTGGGAAATTCTAAAAAATATCAGAAGTCCTTGCTGCCTGCTCAGATTACTGTTTTAAATTACCTTAGCCATAACTATTGTGAAATATTGGAGACAGCCTGTGGTGACACATTACCTCAAACACAAACTCAATTGGATTATGGTCAATGACAAACTCGCCTTTTATTCTACAAAACAAGACTAAATTGAGAAGACATGGGATCCATGATTCACTATCTTTCAATAGACTAACAAAGCCTGGGGATCGCCTTTCTTTCCAACTTTCCTCTTTTTACTCTTTATTTTTCAACCTTTCCCTTTAAGTTCTCCTTTGCTTCAAACAACCCAGTGAGGTCTTTTTGAGATTGTATGACTGTTTGAAATTGCTTGGTACCTTATATGCATGCATATCATCCACTAACTTTGTCTACGCAGTACATAATGTTTTTTTTTTTTCTTTCTGCATTATTATTAGAAATATGACCCCCTGGACCAGGGTGAAATTTACACCTAGGGGATCAATTTGAAAGCCATGATGGATATGTTAATATGTAGACAAATAGCCAGATTCAGGTATAGTTACGCCGGCGTATCAGTAGATACGCCGTCGTAACTCTGAATCTGCGCCGTCCTACATTTAAGCGTATGCTCAAACTGAGATATACTTAAATGTTGCTAAGATACGAGCGGTGTAAGTCTTCCTACGCCGTCGTATCTTAGCTGTCTATTTACGCTGGCCGCTAGGGGCGTGTACGCTGAATTACGCCTAGAATATGTAAATCAGCGAGATATGCCTATTCACAAACGTACACTCGCCCGTCGCAGTAACGATACACCGTTTACGTAAGGCGTTTTCAGGCATAAAGATAAACCACCAAAAAGATGGCGCAGCCAATGTTAAGTATGGACGTCGGAACCGCCATCAAATTTCACGTCGTTTGCGTTGTTTGCGTAATTCGATTCAGAATAGGGCTGGGCGTAGGTTACGTTCACGTCGAAAGCATTGACTATTTGTGACGTGATTTGGAGCATGCGCACTGGGATACGACCGCTGACGGCGCATGCGCCGTTCGTTAGAAATGTCATTTACGTGGGGTCATGCTTTATTTACATAAAACACGCTCACCTCTTCACAATTTGAATTAGGCGCGCTTACGCCGGCACATTTACGCTACGCCGCCGTAACTTAGGACACAAGTGCTTTGTGAATACAGCACTTGCCTCTCTAACGTGCGGCAGCGTAACATAAATTACATATGCTACACCCGCACAACTTTAAGCCGCCGTACGTGAATCTGGCCAATAGTGTTTACATTTGATACAGGTCTTTTTTCTGTTCCTACTCTGTTTTGCTTTGATTTATTCTCAAAGATAATGAAAAAATCCTTAAAATTATTGAAAGGTAAATTGTCTTAGCTAGAATATCAGCATGGTCGCTAGGGTGACCATGTGTCCCGGATTGCCCAGGATTGTCCCTTATATCATATTTGTGTCCTGTGTCCAGGGCATCTTTATTCCGGGACAATACAGTGTTCCGGAATGAAATAAGGACACCAGGTCGGCTTGGGCAGGTCCACTCTGCTCCGGCAGGGAGCATGTCCGCTCCGCTCAGACAAGCTACACAAGCCGCTTCCCTCAGTCATCTCTATGGAGGGCTCCGTGTGCCGTGCTGCACGCTGGGAAGTGTACTTTCCAGCGCAGCCCAATGGATTCTCTTCTCACTGACATGGCAGACATGAGGCGCGGAGGGGACGTTCGTCCCAGGACAGCGAGAAGGAAGAAGAGTCCGGCAGGGAGAGTGCAGGCTTTAGGGAACAGCCTACTAAGAAGAAGTGAAAACGGAGAGGTCGGGGAGACAGTCAGAGACAAGTCCGTAAGTGTGCAGTCCCCATGTCTATCCCACTGACCCACTGTCAACTCCACACTCCTCTCCTGTACACATTACCCCCTGCCATACACTCCACTTGCATATGGGCCTGCTGATTTCATACGCCCCTGCCCCGAAAATCAGTAAAAAACAATTCCGCAATCCTCTTTTTTTTTAGGGGGGGGGGGGTGTCCCTGAATGACAGTTTGAAAATGTGGTCATCCTAATGGCCGCCAGGCAACTAGCATTATCATAAGGAAAGGTCAGCAATGGAAACCCCTGTTTCTTATGTGAATGGTTTCCTTTAATGAAAAAAATAATCACATCAGTGTATGTGATGTTATAATTCCATGGTTCATTATATATTTAGTATTTTCTTCTTGTCTAGTATTACAACCCAGTGTTATGCAATTTCTGATTGTGTCTGGGTCTGGCTTAATAAAAACAACATGATCTTTGCATTCGCTAATGACATGCATCACTCAAAAGGCTCCTGTTATCCAGAGATCTTATGATCTTTGCATTAAAATGTAAACAAGGCACATAGTCCATGCGCTAACACAATATGCTATACTTACTGTACTCTCAATTACATAGCATACAGAGTGCAGTGGTCAGGAGTATCTAGCCCAGTGTACAAAATGCAGGGGTTAGGAGGATGAAATGTACATTGCACAGGTTACATGTTTTAGGTGTGCTTAATGCACAGGGTGCAGGACTCAGGAGTGTTTAACATAGAGGGTGCAGGGCTCAGGGATGTGTAGCACACAAGGGCTTAGGAGTGCATATTGCAGAAGGCACATTGCTCAATATTGCATATCTCCTCAGGATGCAGGGCTCAGGAGTTTGTAATGCACAGGAAGCAGGGCCCTGTAGTGCATATAGTGTACAGGGCTCAGAAGTTCATAAAGCACAGGGAACTGGGCTATGGACTGCATAATATACACTTCACAAGGATCAGGCATACATATTGCACATAAGGCTCAAAGTGCATATCGTTCAGGGCTCAAGAGAGCTTAACCACCCACAGGGTTCAGACATCTGTAACACAGGGTGCAGGGCACAATAATGCATAATGGACAGGGCTCATAAGTGTTTATTGCACATGGTTCAAGAGCATAGATCATGCAGGTCTCTGGATCACGCGGGTGCAGGGCTCAGAATTGGCTATTACACAAGTCAGTGTACAACCCTATTACACTGAGCTATGGAGCATCCAACACACATAGTGCAGGGCATACTTGGTGCAGGGCTCAGATATGCATATCAAACAGGGCTAAGTATTGTGCACAGGGCATTGAAGTGTGTAATGTGCAGGATCCAAGGGTACAATATGCACAGTGCCCAGGGTCTGGCAGTTTACAACTCACAGGGAGCATGGGTCAGAAGTTTGTAATGTACACAGCTCAATAATCAAGCAAGCATGTCACACAGAGCTCATGATTGTGTAATGGACAAGGCTCAGGAGTGCATATACTGGGTAGAGGGTTTAGGAGTGCATACGCCACAGGGTTCAGGGCTCAGCAGTGCATAATGCTCAGGAATGCATAATGGTCAGGGCTCAGAAGTAAATATCTTGGAGAGCTTAGAACTGCATATCATGTAGGGACTAGAAGTGCAGATTATACAGGGCTCAGGAGTAGGTAACACGCAGATAGGTGTACAACTGTATTACACAGAGCTATGAAGTACAGGTACTCCTCACTTAATGACCATGTTCTGTTCCCACGACCAGGTCAATAAAATTGGTTGTTAAACAAGGAGCCACATTCAAATCAATATTTTAAGCATTCTTAACTACTGTACTGTACTGTATTGTGAAAAAAAGGCCTAAACACAAAACCCCAGCTCAATAACCTTGTTTTCATTTGCATACTGTACATACAGGACACAAACTAAAATACTGTATTGTACAATACAATGATATATATATATAGGACATTGTTTGGGTGGGGAGAGCTGGTCAAAAGTCTGCGTGGTCAATAAACAGGTAAGTCATTAAATGAGGAGCATCTGTATGTAACGAACAGGTCGCAGGAAGTACCTATGGGAAGACAGGGAAGATGACTATTTCACGTAAGGCTGCTGGTAGGGGTTGAAAAAAAAAAGGCAGTCTCAGAACACTATCCGGTACATGGCAGTTGTGGGACAACTGATTACAAGGCGTGACTGTCCTGCTAAATCTAGGACAGTTGACAAATATGCCTGTGTGGTCTCTGTGACAGGAAGATAGAGGAAGCCATCCCAATGAGGACAAAGGCAACAAAAGAACCTGACAGATGTTTTTATCCTTTCCCACTTTGTGAAAATGATCTGTGTCCAAGATGCTTGTTTGTACTACTTAAGCAGAGGTTCTCAACCTGGGGGTCGGGAACCCCTTGGGGGTCAAATGACAATTTGCCAGGGGTCGCCAAATCTTGGGCTGTTCCTGAAGCCTGCAGCACTCTCAGCCTTTTCACAGCCTTCCAGCAGGGCTGTCCCTGGAGCCTGTGGCCGCCCAGCTGAGCTGCTCCTGGAGCCCTTGCCTGCCCATTCAGTTCACAGCATGGCTGTGGAGCAGAGACTAGAGGTCAACTGACTGTCGAGAAATGTGAAGTGGGAAGGGCTGGAGGAGACCATATCTCCTGATTTCGGCATAGGTGTCACTGCTGCGAGACACCACAGAGCTGGCGACACATTGAGTAACACTACCTATGATTAGAGTTGCCATTTTAAAGTCCCCACTACAGTTCTCAGATCAGCAGATGATCTTGATCAAGATCATCTAAGCTGGCTGATCAGAACTCCCCGCCAGAACTGCCAGCACAGACCCCCATGCCCCCCCCCCCATGGAGTAAGAGAAGGAATAAAAGTAGAGAATACATGGAAGGGAGAGGAACAAATAAAGGGAGAGATGGAATAAGAGAAAGAACAGGAAAGATGACTAGAGAGAGGGATGGGGGGGGGCAAGAAATTAAGTTAGAGAGATAAAGGTGAAAGAAAGGAGAACAGAGGGAGTGGTACATCCTAAAATGTACCAGAAGGGGTTTTAATACTGTACGAGTGTAAGGGATTTGGGGGTTCCTAAATGTCCGTGGGTTAGGGGCGCAAATGACTTGTCTGGCCTTAGGTGCTGAAAACCCACGCTACAAAAATTCTACCATTAGGGGTCCCCACAACTTGGTAAATTTTATCAAGGGGTCATGGCACTAGAAAGGTTGAGAACCACTGTACTAAAGGAAAGTAATAGGTCAAGTTATTTTTATTTATTTGTTATATATATATACCAGATCTGTAAATTATTTAAAAAGAAATACAATTAAAGCTGAACTCTGGGGGGGGGGGGGGGGGTGTAAATTGATGCCTGTCCAGTGTGTGGCTACTGCATTCAGGCAAACTCCTACTTTCATCTTTTCAGTCACTGTACAGTACTGTAAGTACCAAATATCTGGTGCTGAGATTTACATTTCTGGATGTAGTACAGCTCTGATAATGGATTGCTTGCTCTCCAGCGTCCATTCAGAAAATGTATTTTATTCTTTTCACAGAATACAACAAATTCTGTGAATGAACAAGGAGTGATTGTGATGTTCAGCTGCACTTTTTTTATTCACAGAACACTTTGCATCATAAAAGTTTCTCAAAGCTCTGTGGGTCAACTAGCGAAACAGCACATCAGTAGGAGCCTGCCTTGCGGCTGGCTTTGTCTGACTGAAACTTGAGATAAGATACAAGATATTGGGATAGGTCACTGCTGTGAGCCATGCAGCTGTGTAAGCATGTAACATTGAGTTCACTGGGGCCTGTAAATACCAGCATTTTTAACATGCTGTCAAAATATAAGTACAAATGTGGACCAGGAGAACCACTGGCTTATATATATATATATATATATATATATATATATATATATATATATATATATATATATATATATATATATATATATTGTGAGGATGGGACCCTGTGCTGCGGTGCTGGGTGAGAAATGGCTGCTTTATGCCAGATTCTGTAGAGAAACACACGTTAATTGGTCAGCTGTGTTTTGGGCTTTTTAAGGCTGATCTGAACAGCATTCAGGGCCCCACCCCACAGACAGGAGGTCTCCCAAGTGGCTCCCAAAGATCTGTGAGAGAAGTCACAGAGTGGATGCATCTCTGCAGGAGGCAGAGGTCATTTCTGTTGGAGCAGCAAGATATAAGCTAGGTGTGTGCTTAGCTGCAGCAGGACGTAAGCTAGACGTGTGCTTATGTCTAAGAAACTGGTAGTTCTGAGGAGCAGAACTTGGGGCCTAAGCTAAAGGCCTGAAACAGCCGGATGGCAAATGTGAAAGCCGGGAGGCTGAATTGTTGATGTTTTTCCAAGATACAGGAATGGTGGAACCCCCCTGCGTGGGCTGCTATTTGTATTTGTGAACTTTTAAATAAAAGTGGGCTACCAGGCCCTTAAAAAAAACTCAGTCTGGATTGGCATACTCGCTGAAAAAATGCACCTACCATTGGAGTCTGATTCCCCAATCTTAATATATATATATATATATATATATATATATATATATATATATATATATATATATATATATAATTTGTTACAACATTTAATAAAAGTGGCCCAAAATTATTATTTTTTTAAAACGGTGTCAAAATGTATAAAATTAAAGTAAAATAAAAATGTTTTATGTACCCAGTCCCGACGAGCTCGCGCAAGCGAACGCAAACGTTAGCAGCGCCCTCATATGAAAACAGTGTTCAAACCACACATGAGTCATCGCCGCGATCGTTGGAACTAGAGAAATAATTCTTGCCCTAGACCACCTCTGTAACTCAAATCATGCAACCTGTAGAATTTTATAAATGTCGCCTATGGAGATTTTTAAGGGTAAAACTTTGTCGTGCAACTTTGAAGCATGACATGTTGGGTATCAATTTACTTTGGTGTAACATTATCTATCACATTATAAAAGAAATTGGGCTAAATTTCCTGTTGTCTTATTTTTTTTTTTTCCATAAATAATTTTATTGAGGAATATTGGAACAATACAATATACAGACATGAAAAGAAAATGTGGATGTAGAGAGATACAAGTTTACATGGCCTATACATACAGCGAAAGACAAAAACAAGGGGGAATTGTTAAAGTTGGCATGTCTGATAAGCGTCTGGACCCATTATCTGGGGCTGTTAAGCTGTGGTAATATGGCCGATATTCAAAGCCTACCACAGAGTGTTTTCTGAGGGAAAAGTAGGTAGAAAGAGGTGAGAAGGGAGGACATGAAGAGAGAAAAGAAGGAAAAATGGGGGGAGAGAGGGGAGAGAGGAGAGAAAAAAAAGGGGGGGTGCAGGAGAAGAACCAGCAGCTGATGGGCCGTCAGTGTCGGCGGTCCTCCCCCAAGGGGGGCCACTCCAGCCGGGCACCTCTGCGCCAATTCAGTGGAGATAGGTACACAGCGGTTGCGGTTTAAGAACCATGGGTTTGGAAATGCTGAGTTGTTTTAAAGTGGGTCCAACATGCCCAGGTATTTGTGAATTTCTTGATGCGCTCTTGAGAGATATGGACTAGCTCTTTCATTTCTTCAATCTAGGAGATCCTGCTAAACCATTCCCTAATCGTCGGAGTGTGTGTAGAGCGCCAATGTACCGGGATGCAGAGCCTCGCCGCATTCACCATGTGCATGGCCAAGGACCTAAAGTACTCGAATCTGGTCAGATGCGTGTAATGGAGGAGATATTGAGCTGGGGAGTAGTCTAGGGTATAGGTAGTAACGTGTGCAATAAGGTCATGCACTTCTTTCCAGAATGGCTGGAGGGAGTCACATTCCCACCAAATGTGAAGCATGGTCCCCCTTCCCTTCCCGCATCTCCAGCACGTCTCCGGGACCGCTGGCGAGAATTTGTGCAGGAGGACCGGGGTTCTATACCAGCGTGTTTGTATTTTATAACAGTTTTCCTGAGTAGCAACATTGAGCGACCCCTTATGGGTACATTCGTCGATATGGGCCCAGTCCTCCTCAGTGAGGGAAGCCTGAAGGTCAGACTCCCAGGCCGTACGGGCTGGGTCTGGCAATTTGGGGCTACTATCCAAAAGAATCTGGTATATACTGGAGATCAGATGCCTCTGCGGAAAAGGCTGCGAGCATAAGTTCTCGAAGGGCGTTCGTTTTCTCGTCCAGATTTCGGAGGTCGGTTACGAGGCGAGGAAGTGCCTTAACTGTCTATAGGACCAAAAGGGGAAGGAGTTGGACGGGGATTTGGATACTAGATCATCGTAGGAACGGGGGGATCCGCAAGAGAAAAACTGACGTGCTTGGACCCGGTCGTGCGGCCATTCTTGTCTTAGGAATGAAGAGGATAGACCTGGTGAAAATTCAGGGTTACCCCTCAAAGGGGTTAATGACCCTGGAACCGAGGAGAATTATGAAGTCTTCGTCGCTTGCCCGAAAGCTCTGAGAGAAGGCTGGATGAGCGGATGCCCCTTAAGTTCTGGAGGCCAGTGTCGCGGTGATATCCAGGGAAGTGAATCAAGGGGAAACTGTGTGAAGGACTTTTCCAGCACCACCCACCCCTTCCTAGCCTCATGAGTGTTCCAGTTCACGATTCACATGAGATGGCCCGCCAGGTAGTAGTGGAATAGGTCTGGAAGACCGATGCCACCCTTCGTCTTCGGGCAAGTAAGTCGCGTGTATCTGATACGAGGATGAGAATTCTTCCAGATGAATGCTGAGGTGGCCGTCTTGTACGTGGCAAAAAAAGAGGGAGGTAGGCCAATCGGGATACATTGCATGAGGTACAGAAAGCGTGGCAAAACTATTATTTTCAGGAGAGCGGAACGGCCAAACCAAGAAACATTGAGGGCTCCCCAATCTTTTAAATCCTGTTGGGCCTTTTTGAGGGCAGTTAGAAAGTTGTCATTATAGAGGTGAGTCAAGTCTGTTGTGATTTGAATGCCCAGATATGTAATGGCTCTTTCACTCCAGAGGAACGGAAAGGAACTCCGGCACCCTTCCACCTCGCATCTCGGGAGGGACACATTCAGGGCGTGGGATTTCGAATAATTAATCTTCAGGAAGGATAGTTTTCAAAAGCTCTCTATATCTTTCAGTAGATTTGGTAGGGATATCTTCGGCAGTGACAGAGATAGGAGTATGTCATTGGCGAAGGCCGCAACTTTATATTCCCTACCTCCCACCGTAAGACCTTTAATGTCGGGGTTGCAATGCAGTTTATTCAGAAAGGGCTCCAAGGTTAAAACAAAGATCAGGGGAGATAGGGGACAGCCCTGGCGGGTACCATTGCTTATGGAGAAGGCATCCTATAGGTGACCATTAACTCGTACACTCGCACTGGGATTAGAGTATAACGCAGAAATATGTGCTAACATGCGAGGGTGAAGGCCAATTGTTTTCAAGACCTCTCGCATGTAGTCCCAGGCCACCCTATCGAACGCCTTCTCCGCGTCAAGGGATAAGAAGAAGCCCTGTGTCTTGGAAACAGTGAGCCAATGGTGTTGTCCCTGGCCTCTCTTCCAGGGACAAATCCTACTTGGTCTTGGGAGACCAAACCGGGCAAGAGCGGGGATAGTCAATTCGCTAAGATCTTGGCGTACAGCTTAATGTCCACGGTGAGAAGAGAAATCGGTCTGTAGTTCTGGACATGCAGAGCGTCTTTACCCTCTTTCGGTATAACCATTGTGTGCTTCCAACAGTCGACCCATTGGGACAGACGGGTACGCTAGAGCATTAAAGGTGTTTATCATCCGAGGGGATAAGACTTTTAAGAAAGACTTATAGTATTGTGGGGTGAACCCATCGGGTCCTGGACTCTTTCCAGGTTTCATTTGCTTTAACGCGGTTTGTAGCTCCTCAGCAGAGAGGGGGAAGTCAAAGTCTGCTGCGCGCGTCTCAGGAATTAGCCCTGGACAGTACTGGGACAAAAAGTTCCTAATTGCCTCCGTCCTCCGGGCCTCTTGGGCGGGAGTCTGGTTAGAGGATTCCAGGTGGTTAAGTTTTGTGTAATATTGTTCAAAGCATTTCGCTATGTCCTCGTTTTTAGATAAGGTAATACCACTTTGGTCATGAATTTGGTGGACCATGTTAGAGGGTCTTGAGCAGGGATATGCAATTAGCGGACCTCCAGCTGTTGCAAAACTACAAGTTCCATCATGCCTCTGCCTCTGGGTGTCATGCTTGTGGCTGTCAGTCTTGCTATGCCTCATGGGACTTGTAGTTCTGCAACAGCTGGAGGTCCGCTAATTGCATATCCCTGCTCTAGAGGCTCTTATCGCCCTAGCCAAAAGTCTTCCGCATTTATTGCCTTGTTCATAAAACACCCTCTGGTGAAGAACATAACGCCGCCTAGTTCGTTAGTGCGTAAGCTCCCGCAGTGAGCCTTGAGAAAGGGACGCTTTATGAGAGGCTTCCAATCTTCTGATCTTAGAGATTAGATCAGCTATAGCATGGGTGCTCAACCTGTGGCTCTCCAGCTGTTTCAGAACTACAATTCCCATGAGGCATTGCAAGCTACTGACTGTTACAAGCATGACTCCCAAAGGCAGAGGCATGATGGGACTTGAAGTTCTGCAACAGCTGGAGAGCCACAGGTTGAGCACCCATGAGCTATAGCTTCCTAACGGATCTTCTTAATTTTCGCTGCCTGGGTCAAAAGCTCCCCCCGGACTACACACTTGTGGGCCTCCCACAGGGTGAGTGGGGAGATATCCGGAAAAGCATTCTCCCTGAAATAGTTGCAGATTGTGGACTCTAAACGCGTGGTGAAGACCGTATCCTTAAGTAGGGCTGAGTCCAGCCGCCACATTTTGGTCCTGGAGACCAATTCAGGGAAAGACAGGGTGACCGAGATGGGGTGGTGGTCGGGCAAGAACATGGGATCTATAGTGGCTTGGGCAAGGTAGGTTAGATCAGGTTGGGAAAGAAAGAAATAATCTATGCGGGAGTATTTTTGGAAAGGAGCGGAGTAAAAAGTATAATCTTTGGTCGATGGGAATAGGGTGCGCCATGTATCGTGCAACGTGAGACCCTGCAGCTGCAACTTAATTTGACGCAGAGCCCGGTAGGGCAGAGCGGCCGTACCTGTGGAGGTGTCAATATCAGGGTTCAAAGGAACTGTCTTATTTTTTTATTAAAAAAAGTGAAAGAGGTGATTTCTTTTTCAAAATCTATATATATATTTATTTATTTACATAAAAAAATGTATTAAAGTCATGTGATTTTCCCCAATATTCATACCAAAACATGTGGTATGGATTTTAGGGTGGGACCCCAATAAAAGAAACACAATGTGAGGTCCCCCCAAAACTCATGCCAGAACCGTATCCAAACATGCAGCCTGGTTGGCCAGGAAAGTTAATGAATGTGCCCCCCTCCTAAACCATACCTGGCCACATGCCCTCAACAAGATTGATTACCTTGCCAAGAGGACCTCTCTGCAAAGCACTGTTTACCTATCTTGATGAGAACAAAAGCCCCTTCCCCACAACCTTTGCCCAGTGGTTGTAGAGATCTTTAGGCAGGGTATCTGTTGAAATCTGGAAGCCCCCTTTTTACAATAAGAGGGCCCCAGATACCCCCGCCATGTGAATAAGTAAGAACTGCATTATGTCCTTTCTCATTCACAGACAATAAAATCTCACTTACTGCTCACACCCCTTGGGCCCCAGTGTATGCCTGTCTACACCTTGGACTATGGGTGGAGGCTTTAGTATACCAATTCACGATGTACCTCAGCCACTAGACCTTGTGGCTGAGGTGCATTAATGATATATTGGTACTTTGGATGGGATCCAAGCAGGCATCTAGCGAATTGTCTGAACTGGGTCGAAACAAGCATAATATTAAGTTGACCTTTTTTGATAAAATAGAGGTTCCATATTTGGATCTGCTTATATTCATACTATAGAAGGGGATAATCGAATTACCAAAACATAAGAAGACCGATCCGAACACCGTTTTATTGTCGAGTAGCCACTATCTCAAGTCTCTCATCCACAGTATTCCCATGTGCCAATAAGAGGCTGTACACATGTTTGGGCGGGTAAGAAACCACCCGCACAATATAATTAAAAGAGCCAGAAAACAGGCTTTTGATTCCAGTAGAAATGTTTTGTTCAAAATAACACCAGGAGAGAGAGAATTCCCTCTGGATCTGTGTGACTTTTTATTCTGTAAGAAAATGGTATTGGATAGACATATCAGCACATATTGACATTCAATCCTCAGATAGCACAGATAATTGGACCCAGACCACAGCTGGTAGCCCGTCAGGGAAGACATCTAAATGACTTGCGGGTACTTTCTGAGTTTAAAAAAAAAAACACAGAGAATTGGTTATTTAGACTCTCAAAAATCAAGAAATTTTACGTATACAAAAGCAAGTGACACATTGGTGAACACATAAGTAGTATTCAAGATAATGATGAACATAAACCCTTGGCACAGCACTTTGTGGTTAAACATGGAGGACAAACAAAAGGGTTAGTGGTTAGAAATGTATGCCCAAAATATATCTTTGTGTAGAGGAGACTTTAATACAGTACTCTTACGTAAAGAACAAATGTGGATTTATAAGTTGGGCACCTTGGCCCCACAAGGTTTGAACCTTGAGTTATATTTACAGGTATTCTTGGATCTCTAATTGCATGTAATTGAATGAATATGCCCTCCCTCCCTTTTCTCCTACTGTTTCTGTCCCCTTCTTTCGCTCCCATTCCTTTCTTTGTTTGTCAAGGGATCTCTGTCGATGTCTAAAATCAACATTCTTCAGGTGATATGTGTCTTCCTTTAGGAAAGCGAAACAGCAAGCACAGAATTGTGAACTTGTACAGCCTAAAACCTAAATAGATCTTCAGTTTATCCTTGAGAATGTACAGCCTAAACCCTTGCCAGGGTTCGCCAAGTGCCTAAATGACTACTGATTTACCCTTATCACATGCTTCAAGCAGAGTATTAATGAGAGATCACATAGATAACTTGTATTTTCATTGTCATTGGGTTCACAAAAATTAAAAATTATTCGTGGTCAAGCTCTCCCTATAAAAATCCCACTGGCATGGCTGTGATTCTGAACTAGTGGCTTCAATTTTGAGTCCTTGATCTAGAACAGTCACAGAGATGAGAAATTTACTTTTTATTTTCTTTAGCATGAGTTCAGGCTTAACCATCCAATTTTAGTTGGAAACCATCAATTATAAATAAACATCTAAAGCATCCGTGTTCTCTTTAACCTCTGCTACAAAAAAATAAATAAAAAATTGTTCTTCATTTACAAAGATCCAAGGTAGTGTTTATTAGCCTCAGCACTCTGCATATGTGTTTGATTCCTGCATATGGGAATTACTGAATGTGTGTTCAGCTATATACAGTATATATGTCATCTTTAAGGTGCCAAGGTGAAGATGGAAACTTCCATTACTTTCTATGACAGGACTGATCCATAGTTCAGCGCTTGCAGAGTTTATATAGGCATACAGAACATCAAAGCTGATAAACCATGTGTCAGCTCTGGGCAGGTCAGTCGAAGAAAATTGTTTTTTGTGAACAAAAGAATTGGGTTCAATTTACTTTTTGGTTTCAGAGGCAAAGAACGGTCAACCTAACAATCATTTTCTGTATTATAGACTTGGATGCCTATAACCACAGTATTTATTAAAGTGTCTTAGATTTTTATTTAGACGTGGAGAGCCCTGCAGTGGGGGGAGGTTAAGCCTTGAGTTCCAGTCTTTATAATTCCATTGAGATGATGCAAAGCACAGGGTGATTGGATCATGATTAAAGAGAGTGACATTTTCTATAGATTTATTTCAGTTTCAAGAGATTTTTCTGTTTATTGAAGCAATTGTCTAAGCAGGAATAGCTTGATTGTATGAAGAAAAAGGGAAAAAAATAAAAATGGGTCGTTGTGATTTCCTTTAACCACCCTGGTGGTATGATTATTTCAGATTTTTGGTGCTGAAAGTGGTACCATTAGTTTTCATGGAAATTTGGTGTTTTATATTGTAGGCCTGTAATTTTTAGGAATAACTCACTTAAATCTGTCCAAACCAGAGTCTAGTAGAAATCTCAGGTATGATGAGGTTTGAAACACAAAATCATAAATTATAGTATAATAAATAACTATAAATAATAACAAATAATAATAATACTTTTTTATATATGGGTATGGAACATTTTAAAACATGATACAGCACAAAGTCTGACGTCACAATCAGGACAATAGAACCAGGTTTATTTTCTGATTTTCCTTCCGGTGTCGTCACGCTTAGAGCAGCAAACCACACACATCCTTGTGGGTGCTGACTTCTTTTCCGTTGGTGGAATGTGATCCATAAAGTGACGACCAGTCAGGCATTCCAGGTTCACAACGCCAGCAGCACAACGTCCAGATCTATTTAAAGTCTGTGTTTGGTGCTGGAGAAATATAAGTCTGGCAACTTTCCAAACAAAGTCCGCATGAACCACAGGCTTGTCACAATTTGTCTCTAACAATTTTTTTTTAATAACCTCATCGGTCAAAAAGAGTTGGAGGTATGCCAAGGGGTTGTCATCCTCAACATCCACTTTGATTCCAGGTGCTCCAGTAAACGGGAATCGTTTGGGGGGCGCTACATGCTCCGTACCGCAGTCAATCGAGAACCAAGTCCGCACATCAATGGGCACAGTCGCAGGATCATCGCTGAAATCGCTTTCTGTGTCTGATGACGAACTTCTAAACATTGGTATGTTTATGCTTTATACATATTGAATTTGCCGCCGGTTCCGCCCCCTGCATTGCGGCACTAGCAGGGAACGGAAGCCAGGGCACACAGAGCATCAAGCGGAAGATCCAGCCGCCGTACACTACGGGAATACAATGTGGGATCCCGGGGACAAGGTAAGTAACTTTTTCCAGGATCCATCAATGCAATCCCGAGTGTGGCTCTGGGGTTACTGCTAATGGGACTGAAATTCCACCAAGCCACACTCGAGAATACCGCCAGCGAGGTTTAGAGTCAAGATAGCCACATACATTTAAGAGGGATTTACTTTTTTTTCCATTTGCAGAAGAAAAGAGCTTAGACCTTTCCCCAAGTGCCATGCAATTGTAAGGTCTAGTCTAGTTCTGACCCATGTTAAAGAATATTCAACAGGGATACCTTTTTAATGGTTGGTAGGGGTGGACTTGGAAATTTAGGTGGAGAAATGTCATTCCCAAAGCTCTCAAAAATATTGGGAGGATCAATTTTGTATCAAATGATATCTCCAATAATCCTCTTTATTCCATAAAGTCACCGACCTTTGGCACACCATTCAAAAAAATGTGAAGCTTTGTTTTACTCCAGTTGTAATTTATGTTGATTATACATGTGTGTGTATTTTATTTATATATATATATATATATATATATATATATATATATATGAAACCAACAACTGTAACTCTATAGCTTTATGCTACTTTTGACACCCATAATTCCCTTTTGACGTAATCACATTAACTTGCAAACATATACACTGGGGATATTGTAACTATGCACATTATGTCTGGCACATAATAAAATCTCAACAAAGCAAAAAAAGAAAATAGTACAATAGTAATTACAGCCATTTAGTAGCAATCATAAAGTCAGGCTACTTTAAGTTAATTACAGGCTTGCACTTAGATTTTGATGTTACTATATATGTTATTGTTCTATTTTATGCAAATTGTCACAGTATATGAAAGTACATTTTAGCGGAAAGAATGGATGTAAATGAGGGGTGACAGATCTCTTGTCAGTGCAGTAAAAAAAAATGTGAGTGAATATCTTGTTGAGACACTGTTTTCCAGTTGAAATCCTTTATCTCTGCATTCACACTCCAGCACGGAGCCATCATTTTGGAACACTGTTTTTTCTTATAGCGATGTTACCTGCTTCTTTCATGGCAGTTCATCCTGTTAACAGTGAAATAGGAAGACAAGCAGAGAAATGAATTCAATAATTGCTTTATAATTGTACTTGTGACAGGTGATTTAACTTCAGCAATCTCGGGAATGCAGCTAAAACTATTTTTCTCTTTTGTGAAACTGATCTGTGCTCCATTTTAACATTTTTATGGCTGGGGCTCACCAAGCGGCTGTAACCTATAGTTTAGGAGGAATGTGCAGCTGTAGCTGTCATGGTTTTGTTGTATCGAATAGCTTGCTTCAAAATACACATTATGATTTTCAGGGCAAGGGCAAATTGATAATTTTATAACTACATTTTCTAATTGAAAGCATGCAGCATATTTTTATACTCTTGTTCCATCACAATGTCTCATGGTTAACAGAGATGCAGTAGATTCAGTTTCTCTGTAAGCCGTATAAGGGACCGATGGCACTAAGGAATTTATCAAGAAGGCCTCAACAAGAGAAAACAGATGGCTTTATTGCAGGCCTAACTATGTTTCCATTTTTGTGTTAATTACCAGCTTCTCTATCAGACTAGTTGGTCATAATCCACAATCCTGCACTTGCACTTCTTGTGGTATATTTGGTACAAAAATCACTTCATTGCCAGATGCAGTTTCAAAAATACCCCATAGTGTCTATCATTTAACACACCAAGTTAGTTTCTTCAAAGCACCAGAACATAATCTTAATGAACAAGTCTTATTTTAAAATAACAGAAGGTATGGTCTCCACTAATAGAGTAAGTTAGCCTAAAGGGTAAGTATACATTCAGAAAGATACCCTGCCCTATTTCAACGTGTAACCCAGAGCTCGACAAACACCTAACGCCAGGTTGCATTTGCGACTAGAATTAGCGACCTGGCGCCTGGGGCGCACAGCTGGGGTATCCTGTCTCTGTGCGCCCCCCCGGCGTGATCGTCTTGGACCACGCCGGCCGGTAATTGAGGCCGCAGCTTTGCTATGCTTCCTTCTGGAATCTAGTGCCCTCTTGTGGTGGCCATTGGTATGACAAGACAACCAGCAATGCTAATGGAGCTTCCCCTGCCTGTTTTAACTGCCTGACCATCGCCTTCCCTTTACTTAGAACCCCCAAACATTATATATTTTTTTTATTCTAACACCCTAGAGAATAAAATGACAGTTGTTGCAATACTTTTTGTCACACAGTATTTGCGCAGCGGTCGTACAAGAGCACTTTTTTGGGAAAAAAAATACACTTTTTTAATAAAAAAATAAGACAGCAGTAAAGTTAGCCCAATTTTTTTTTTATATTGTGAAGATAATGTTACGTCAAGTAAATTGATACCCAACATGTCACGCTTCAAAATTGCGTCCGCTTGTGGAACGACAAACTTTTACCCTTTAAAATCTCCATAGGCGACAAGTTGCATGTTTTGAGTAACAGAGGAGGTCTAGGGCTAGAATTATTGCTCTCTACCAATCGCGGCGATACCTCACATGTGTGGTTTGAACACCACTTTTATATGCCGGCGCTATTCGCGTATGCGTTCGCTTCTGCACTAACTTTTTTAGCTGGCTCCTAGATTCCAAGCAAATTTGTCAAGCCCTGCTGTAACCTCGAAAGTACAATAATGGTATTGAATCTTTTAGTCACATATATGTTGTGCATTGGAGGACAGCAATTCATTAATCCATGATAATATAGCTACGAACGGGAATGACGGATCGCACATTCGAATGAGGAAAACATCTAAACCTGAGGGGCTAAAGGAGGATTGTTGATGCCTGTTGTGTCCGGGGGATTCGTGAGTGCACCCTTATCTCAAGCATATCATCTGTCTCCTAATGGTTTACATGATTGCGCTATGAGGATCTCTCTTTTTCTCTCTTTGTCTTGCATGAGCTGTACTATGTGGAAGATCTGACACCTGCATGTGAGGCAGCTAATTGAGAGTAGGGAGGTTGATCGCACCCAACACTATTCAAGTCTTAAACAGCATTGTGCTTGGTTTACTACACATGGAGTGTAGTGATTGAGCACACACCCAGCACCTATTGGGACTAATATTATGGTTTTGTCTATAATTGCACCACCATTTGTATTGTTGTTTAAAGGTTTACACCACAGGAGTTAATATTCAGCGCATATTATATTATCATTCATTCACATTTCTTTGGTTGGTCACCTATTTTATATGCTGCGATTATTATTTAGTAATTTTTGTTGGTGTCATATAATTAATTATTTAGCAGCACTGTAGTACATTTTATTTTTTAATTCATTAATCCACTAGATCAGGCATGTCCAAAGTCCAGCCCGCGGTCTGGTTTTATATGGCCCCCACTTGCAATTTGCTTTTATCACTTTTGTGCTTGAGCTTGGTTTTATATATATATATTCTCTAATCTAATAATAACAAAAAAATAAAAAAAATGCTCATCCTTGCCCTGAGTGGAGCTTGGGGGCCACAGAAGAGATAAAGGCAGATTTCTCAGGGGATAAAAAAGAAAAAATATATTTTCTTTTTACAACCTGACCTCATCCTTACCCTGTGCAGAGCTCTGGGATTTGTTGGGGGGCAAAGAGGATATATATATATATATATATATATATATATATATATATATATATATATATATATATATATATATATATATATATATATATATATATTCACCACACACAGCCACAAAGGTAGGAAAATTATTTTTGGACAGTGTATTAGTGCTCGGACAAACACACTGACACATAATTTTAATGGTTCAAAGAATGTCAGGCAAAATGGTCGGCCCTCACACACGTTCACTTCAAATCAAATCTGGCCCTTTTTCAAAAAGTTTGGACACCCCTGCACTAGATCAACATAAAAATAAAATGAAATGGCTTATTGCTAAAAAAAATGTTCCTCTGGATTTTCCCGACCTTACAATGCTGGATCTATGTACTAAAAACGTCCTGTTATAGTCTAGCAGTTTTAATTTAGCAAAAAAATGTGGATTCTTACTTTAGCAAAAGACTTGTGGAAGTTCTTTTTTTTTTTGCATTTATTGACCCTTCACCTTCAATCTTAGGCAGCCAACCAAGGCAGTGTTAGAAAAACTGCCAGATTTACCATTGTAAATTTTCTTGAAATTTTCTTGAAAACACGTGCAGCTGTCAGGGCTAAATTTAGAATGTCAAATAACTACTTTTGAGTAAAGAAAGGGGATTGGTTATGAATGAAGCTACATTCTTAAATAAATAAGTATAATCGTAATCTGTCTCACGTCTCCTTGCTGTGTGATAGAATTGATAAATCACTGTGCATATCCACAATTGGTAAGTTACCAATTCCAATACCTCTAATACACAATTGTAGTACCTTATTGTTCTGCTTATGCATATGTATGGATTTGGTAGTACAGTACCAGAATCCAGCATATTTGCTGCACCTCGGAGTCCACAGGATATTTTGTGTTCAGGGCTGCTCATTTATTCCCACGTTTTGTAACTACTCAGATGTGTGGGTACAAGCATTGAGCCTTGGTGTCTCATAGCTTTGCCTAGTCCTTCTCAGTTTTTTAACACCTGCTATCAGAACTGAAAACAAGTAAGTGTGGAATCAAAATAAGGAGGATGTTCATCTTGCGATGAACACCTTCTGGGACTCATTTACATATAGGCATTGGGAAGACATTTTGCATATGTGTATTAATGCATATTTTTTCGTAGCAATTTTCCAATACATTTACGGTATATACAAAGTGAATAATGATGTTTCATTTTTGCTTTAAAGCCCCAAATGCAACTCAATAAAAGCCTGTGTCCATGTACACATAGGCTTTTATCAGAGTTTAGGAGCAGCCACCTTTAGGGGTGGTTAAACCTTCCTCTCCTGAACTTATAAGAATCACGTTCAGGAGAGGAACATTTTGGCCAAAGACTATGACAAAAACTAGTGTAAACAGCGGTACCAGTTTACACACATTTGGAGTGTTTAGCATTTTTCTGTGGCCGGCATCCATGGGCACGTAGTGTACATGAAGCCTACAAATTATAATTAGCCAATATGGATGTACCCAATACACCAGATTTGGTTTACTCATTCATGCAGGCTTTCCCAGCGAATGCAGGCTATTGCATTCTGAAATTTAAGCGTGCTTAAAATAAACCTGTAACAAGAGTATAAAGTCTATTTAGCTTTAGAAAATTTTAGAAATGTCAGAAACCTGAATCTGCATTTGTTCTGTGTTAGTTTTTTTTTTAATTATTATTATTATTAA
Organism: Rana temporaria; assembly: GCF_905171775.1. Taxonomy (NCBI): domain Eukaryota; kingdom Metazoa; phylum Chordata; class Amphibia; order Anura; family Ranidae; genus Rana; species Rana temporaria. The sequence continues at coordinate 408,564,141 of NC_053490.1, forward strand.
TTAAACAAGAGGGTAAATATATCATGGACCCACCACCAGGCCAGTAAAGGCCTTATTTCTGGTGGGAGGTAAAGACAAAGGGGAATTTTTCAACCAACAACTAAAATGAATAGCAGGTCTCGGGCTTACAATTTGCACATGAGATTTGGGTCAGCAGAATATATTATAGTGAGAATAAAGTGCATGTATAGCCCACCAGGGAAGGTTTTGACATCCTGACAATATTTTTACTGCTGTGTCCCTGCTGAAGAGGTTTACCCCCTAGTTATCCTGGTGACTATTGTTTTAGAAAATATATATTTTGGTGGGATTTACTGTAATCTCTAGCAAAATGCTGATTTTAACGTGTGCACAAAATGAAACAATTTCCCTAGTAGACAAGTGGTTAAAGACATATTTCACATTTAAATACAACTAAGAAATTGGTATGCTTTTTTTTTTTTTGGTTAACAAATGAAATGCAAGAAGCCTCCCTTTTACCTTGTTATACCACAGCTGAACAAAAACTATCCTGCAATATAAACCTAAAACAAATATAATTAATATACATAGTTTTTAGCCATAGACGGTCACTGCTGAGCTTCTTGCTAATTACCAACACTTCCTGCAGGGGGAGCCAGATACAGTACTAATGAAAATAAAAACACAATAAATCAAATGATGCATCCCTCAAATTTAATACACTATCTGCTTATTAGCTAATGTTCTCAACTGCTTGCATCTATTTTACTTTTATGTCTGGATATTAATTCAAACCAGCCAATTAGGAATACTGCTTCAAACAATGCTTTGCGCCTAGCACAAAGTGAGTAATCTGTAGGCATTAAAGTACAAATAAACAGGAAACAATAAAACATATATGGTAAGCAGAAATTTGCTGTATATACGATGAATGTTTTTAATGGAAACATCTTTTTGACCTTAAGGAAAGAAAGAAGCTGCTCTATTAGTC